>NW_025920197.1:170897-262865 GCF_902686445.1 Sciurus carolinensis | reverse complement strand
AAATTCATAAGTCAAAAGACATAGACTGGCAGAATGGATTAAAAAGAAAGTCCCCACAATATGCTGCCTTCAACAGACTCATCTCAGAGAAAAAGACATCCACAGACTAAAGATGAAAGGATGGGAAAAAACCTACGGACTCAGTAAAAAAGCAGGGGTTTCCATCCTTATTTTAGATAAAGCAGAATTCAAGCCAAAGTTAATCAGAAGGGATAAAGAAGGACATTTCATACTGCTTAAGGGAACCATAAATCAGGAAGACATAACGATGGTAAATATTTATGCCCCAAAAAGTGGTGTGTCCATGTACATCGAACCAATTCTTCTCAATTCCAGGAATCAAATAGACCACAACACAATAATTCTGGGTAACTTTAACACACCTCTGTCACCACTGGATAGATCTCCCAAACAAAAACCAAACAAGGAAACCATAGAAATCAAAAACACAATCAATAACCTAGACTTAATAGACATGTATAGAATATTCCATCCATCAATGAGTGAATTCACTTTCTTCTCAGCAGCACATGGAATCTTCTCTAAAATAGACCATATGTTATGCAACAAAGCAGCCCTTACTAAATGCAAAAAAAAATAGAGTTACTGCTTTTGTTCTATCAGATCATAATGGAATGAAATTAGAAATCAATGACAAAATAAAAAAAACAGAAATTACTCCAACACCTGGAGAGTAAATAATATGCTATTGAATGAAGCATGAATAACAGATAATGTCAGGGAGGAGATAAAAAAAATCTTAGAGGTAAATGAGAATGATGATACAACATATCAAAATCTCTGGGACACTATGAAAGCACTACTAAGAGGAAAATTTATTGCATGGAGCACATTCAAGAAAAGAATAAAAAGTCAATAACTTAGTGACCTAACATTATAGCTCAAAGTCCTAGGAAAAGAAGAACAGAATAATAGCAAAAGAAAATAATTAAAATCAGAGCCAAAATCAATAAAATTGAAACAAAAGAAACAATCCAAAAAATTGACATAACAAAAAGTTGATTCTTTGAAAAAGTAAGCAAAATAGACAAACCCTTAGCCACAATAACAAGGAGAAGAGGAGAGAAAACTCAAATTAATAAAATTCATGATGAAAAAGGAAATATCATGACAGACAACACTGAGATACAGAACATAATGAGAAGCTACTTTGCAAAACTGTATTCCAACAAAATAGAAATTACTGAAGACATTGACAAATTTGTAGAGACATATGCTCCTCCCAAACTGAGCCAGGAGGACATACACAATTTAAACACATCAATATCAAGCAATCAAATAAAAGAAGTCATCAGAAGCCTACCATCAAGAAAAGCCAGGACCAGATGGATTCTCAGGCAAGTTCTACAAGACCTTCAAAGAAGAACTCATTCTAATACTTCTCAAAGTATTCCAGGAAGTAGAAAATGAGAAAACCCTACCAAACTCATTCTATGAAGCTAATATCACCCTCATAACCAAACCAGGCAAAGATACATCAAGGAAAGAAAATTTTAGACCAATATCCTTGATTAATATAGGTTCAAATATCCTTAACAAAACACTGGCAAACTGTATCCAAAAACATATTAAGAAAATTGTACACCACGATCAAGTGGGGTTCATCCCTGGAATGGAAGGATGGCTTAACATCTGTAAATCAATAAGCGTTATCCATCATGTCAATAGACTTAAGGATGAGAATCATGGTTATTCATATAATCATATGAGAATCATATGAATAGGAAAAGAGGAACTTAAGCTGTCACTATTTGCTGATGTCATGATTCTATATTTAGAGGATACAAAAAAGTCCTCCAGAAAACTTGTAGGCCTCATGAATAAATTCAGCAAATTATCAGCAAAATAAAATCAACATGCATAAATCTAAAGCATTTTTATATACAAGTGATTAAACATCTGAAAGGGAAATGAGGAAAACAACTGCATTTGAAATAGCCTCAAAAAAATAAAATACTTGGGAATTAAACTAACCAAAGAGGTAAAAGATCTCTACAATGAAAACTACAAAACATTAAAGAAAGAAATTGAGGAAGACCTTAGAATATGGAAAGATCACCCATGTTCTTGGATAGGCAGAATTAATATTGTCAAAATGGCCATACATCCAAAGGCACTAAACAGATTTAATACAATTCCAACTAAAATTCCTATGACATTTCTCATGGAAACAGAAAAAGCAATCATGAAATTCATCTGGAAGAACAAAAGACTCAGAATAGTCAAAGTAATCCTGGGCAGAAAGAGTGATGCTGGAGGTATCACTATACCAGATCTTAAACTCTACTATAGGGCAATACTAACAAAAATGGCAGGATATTGGCACCAAAATAGACAGGTAGGCCAATGGTAAAGTTTGGAAGACATGGAGACATACCCACATAAGTACAGTAACCTCATACTAGACAAGGGTGCTAGGAACTTACAATGGAGAAAAGATAGCCTCTTCAACAAATGGTGCTGTGAAAACTGGAAATCCATATGCAGTAAAATGAAACTAAACCCTTATCTCTCACACTGTGCAAAACTCAATTCAAAATGGATCAAGTATCTAGGAATTGGATCTGAGACCCTTCACCAAATAGAATAAAAAGTAGGCCCAAATCTCCATCATGTTGGCTTAGGACCAGACTTCCTTAACAAGATACCCATAGTGCAAGAAATAAAAGCAAGAATCAATAAATGGGATAGATTCAAACTAAAAAGTTTTTTTCTCAGCACAGAAAACAATTAACAATGTGAAAAGAGACCCTAGAGAATGGAAGAAATCTTTTTCACACACACTTCAGACAGAGAACTATTCTCCAAAGTTTATAAGGAACTTAAAAAACTTTACACCCAAAATACCAAGAACCCAATCAATAAATAGCCTAAGGATATGGGCATACACATCACAGAAGAAGATATACAGGTGATCAACAAATATATGAAAAAGTGCTCAGCATCCCTCATAATTAGAGAAATGCAAATTAAACCCCCCCTAAGATTTCATCTAACTCCTATTAGAATGGCTATTATGAAGAACACAAGCAATATTAAGTGTTGGCATGGATGTGGGGGAAAACTCATGTTCATACATTGCTATTGGAGTTGCAAATTGGTATAGCCACTCTGGAAAGCAGTATGGAGATTCCTCAGAAAGCTTGGAATGAAACCACCATTTGACCCAGCTATCCCTGGGTTTATACCCAAAGGACTTAAAATCAACATACTACAGTGATGCAGTCACATCAATGTTCATAGCAGCTCAGTTCACATTAGCTAGATTGTGGAACGAACCTAGATGTCCTTCAATTGATGAATGAATAAAGAAACTGTGATATATATATATATATATATATATATATATATATATATACACACAATGGAATATTACTCAGGTATAAAGAACAATAAAATTATGGCATTTGCTGGTAAATTGATGAAGTTGAAAAATATGCTAAGTGAAATAAGCCAAGCCCAAAAAACCAAAGGCTGAATGTTTTCTCTGATAAGTGCATGGCAATATATATCAATGGTGGGTAGCAGGGGGAAAAGAAGAATGAAGAAATTTTGGAGGGTGTAGAGGAAAAGGGAGTGCGAAGGGGGTGGTGATAAAAACTCAGTAGAATGAAACAATATTACCCTATATATATATGTATGATTACATGAATTGTGCGAATATACATTGTATACAGCCTTAGAAATGAAAAGTTCAACCCCATATGTGTACAATGAATCAAAGTGTGTCTGTAAAAATAAAAAAATATTAAAAAAAATAAAGTTATAGTCAGAGGATTGGTCTTGTTGTGGAATTACTGTGATCTCAAAAGGGGATATAGTGTAGAGCCAAAATGCTCAGCCAAAATTCAAGATAGCTTTTATACAAGCTGAATGTATTTTTACTTTTGCTAATTTCATTTTGTAAAACTGTTACCAGTTAATGTGTGCAGAGGTACTGCTTCAAGAACACACAACCTAGGTAAATTGTGATAATAAGCCATCGACTACAGAAGAGATAGTATGTAATGCTAAATTCCAGTACTAATACAGACTCCAGTTAAAAAGAAAGGGTAAATAACTGTAATGTTATAGACACTGATGTTAAAGCCCATTACTCTTACTCTGTGACTGGTGAGACTGGCTTCCTTGATATTTAAGATCAAACTTAGAGATTGACATTAAATATAGTGGTCAAGAAAAACCAGTATTTGGCTCTTGTCCTCAATGTCAGCCTGAATCCAGGGAATAAGAGGAATTCTCTGTGGGGCTTTGCAACTCTGGGTCACACAAACTCCCAATCAAGAAAATTCATGAGACCACTGGAGGATGAAGAGTCAATCAGTGCACTTGCTACAGAGGAGGGTCATTGGAAAAGGGAGACATCCCTGATGCTTCCAAGGGAAGCCATCTCATCAAGGTGACCCTATCTAGCAAATGGCACTAAAGGACCTAAGAGGCTGCTCTCAAGTTCCCCATGAGTGACCCCTGTGGGAACTCAGCTAACTCTTAACAATACAGGAATAAGTCAATTTGATCAGTTTTATCATAAACATCTAGAAAAGCAGCCAAAATGAAAACATTCTTGGGCATTTAAAAGAAAAAATAGTTAAATGTAACTTATAAAATACACTTGTGTTAGCCTACTAGAATAAGTAAAGTTTGGAAGTTACAAAAAAGAGATTCTTAGGCAAATGTGCCTGATAACTATCAAGAGAAACTGCCAGAGTCAGAAATTTTTAGTCAGTTTAAGGCCTACAGACCTTCCTAAGCTATTTAGGTAGGCTTAATTTATGTTTGCTAGTATGATTATCTAGCCATAAGTAACTGAAATATAGAGATCTCTACTAAACACAGATTATACCAATAAAAGGATATTTTACCAAGTCAGATGACACAAAGTAATTTAGTTATATTTTCTGGGGACATGAATGACATTAAGAGTTAAATGTGGTGTTAACATTCCTGATAACTTGGACAATGTTAACAATGATAACAAGGTCACATAAAGACCTTGTTCTCTCCAGCCTTTGTTAGGCCTTGTTATGGGAACAATTTCTCAGTTCTTCCACCTCCTAGTGAGGGATTATTGACTCCTGTCATCTTCATGACATGTTCCAGATGCTGCAAAATTTATTTTGTTTTAATCTCATTTCAATACTCACATCTTTTGTTTCTCTCTCATAGAAGCACCCACCGCCAGATTACTTTGAAACCTGCTCTTCTCCAACCAGACTTCTACCTTGGACCCCTCCATTGACCCAGTTTCTAAAAGGGAACTCCAAACTGCTTGCCCCACTTTGCCCCCTTCAAACTCAAAGGAGTTAGAGCAGTCATCACTCCCTTTTCTTACAGCAGTAAAGAGTTTCTAAAACAAAAGGGGGAAACAAAGCCAGAATTGTGGACAGACAGTTAGTGTAGAAAGAGGGGATCAAGTCAAATGGAGAAAATGGAGGCCAAGAAAGTCATCTGACTCTGGAAGTTGGAAAATGCCCCTGGGTGAATGGAATATGAAGGATCTGTAGAGCCCACTGATTACCAGACTTACCTGATTGAATCACTTTTCTCTTCCCCTGCCCATTTACTTCTCACTTTGTGCATCTTCCTGCACAACCAGGCCTAGTCACATAGACAGAAAGGGGAGATAAGGGGGAAAGAACTGTAGAAAAAAAGAGAACTTAACCTATAAAGGACGTAGGGTGTGCTTGCTTCTTGGGACTTTAGAACATCAGCCATGGCCCCCTTCTCCCTCCTGGGAGAAGTCTTATGTTATAACCTTTAAATAGAACCTACTTAATATGATAAATCCCACTATAATGTTAGGATTACCCTGCATACTCTTTCTTCTAATACTTGCAGTTATAAAACGTTTGTGGTCCACTTTCAACAAAAGAATCACAAGGGTTCAGGTTAATCAGGTCCTCCTGAAGGAATTCCTTGTCTGAATTAATAAAAATAGGGGAAATGTTGGGAGAAATCCTAGTTCTTGGCTGGCAGCAGTAAATGTCCCAATGTATAAGGAAAAATTGCAGGGAGGAGTGCTCTGCTTTTCCCACCTAGGAAAGTATAAAACTGCCCCATGTTGACTCAGTGTTACCAAGGGAACTCGTATAGAAACCTGGTGGTCTGATTCCCCATGGCACATTGTGATTGGGCTGAAAGCTATAAAATGTATGACTGTTCCCACAGTTATTGAGTTTGCAGGCTGCTCACCACAGACCTACTTCCACCCAACTCCCCAAGTCTGGGGGTCTTGACTCCACATCCTTACCAACTTCAGAGCTAACCTGGCACAACTACACTACATGTTTATGGAGGAAGTTCTTTCTACCATTGAAATTTGTCTAGAAACTTTAAAAAGAAAGAAAAAAGGTATTTGCTTTTGTGAAAGGGCAAGTTGAAGAAACTGCTCAACTCAGTAAATTCTATAGAGAACTGTACAAAAGCAACTATTTAAAAGCAATTCTTATTATTTGAATTGGACCAGTGCTTTTTTTCTTCCATTTGGTATTTACCTAACAGTTTAAAAAGCATCCATTAAACAGATAAACATATAAATATGTGCACATACACATTTTCATGAATTTTATATACAGTTATATACTACATAAATAACATGAAATACCAATGTATGTTTGTACATACATAAAATATATATTGTATAATAAAACACAAGTATGTATTTTTTACATTTGTTTGTATGGTGATCATCCAATTGTGGTATCCTGGTTTATAACAGACAATATGAGTGTATTTTTGTAAAACTGGTATAATTAAACATCTACACTTTAATCTACTTGATATGGATTATAAATTGCATGGTTTCCTCATTTTGGGAAACTAATAACCTCATGCTAGATTTTACTTAGTTTCACTTGGTACATTTCAAGGTGTTATGTCATAATTACATTAAATTTTGTTTTTCTGGATGACATAAATGTGCTAAAAGATAATTTTGAGAAATCATCAGGAAAATCAGTTATATACATTTATATAGAGAAATTATCTTACTTTTATTACTTTCTCATGAAAAAATAATATTTAATAAATAATAAAAACAATAAAAAATTAAGAATCTTATTCACAAAAGTATGGAAATAAAAGTGGCAAGATTTTATATCTTACTGATAACATAAACCATAATTATGATTCAATGAAATCTTGTTATATTTCAGCCAAATGAATTTTTTTGTGTGTGTTAACAAACATTTGTGCTTATCAGATTGACCAAATTTCAAGGACTTCCTGTGCATAATAATTAAGGGCTGATTTTATTAGTCCAGTAAATCACTCATTTTAAATATATGTGTTGATTCACATTTTTAGACTAGAATTTAACAACTTCATTAATTCAAACTATATGCAATTATATGATATTATTCTGTGTTTTGTTTTGTTTTTCTCTATGGTAAAATCATTATAGCCTTTCATTCACCTTCAATTTCTTTAATCACAACAAAGTTTTTAATACTAAATTTATTCAAATTGTGCAGATTATTGTTTAAATAACACTTGTCAAGTTATCATACACAGTACAAAATAAAGTTATTATGTTTATAATTAAATGACACCATTTTTTTAAAGTCTACTGTAGATTTCTACATTCCCTATCATTAACACTATCCACCTAATATGTAAATTTATCCAATGTAAATTTAATTTTAAAAATTCACAAGCAGCAGAAATCCTAGTAGAAATAAAGTGGATGCACCTACAATAATGATAAAAGTACATCATTGTTATGTCAGTGACAAATTGAAATGAAAGAAAATGGGGAATTTAATGAGAACGTGTTTGTCCATACTAACAAAAACATTTATTGATGTTGCCATTTTCATTAATAACTTTTAAATGTTTTTATGATAAACTTGGGTAATTTTTAGAACATCACATGTAGTAGATATAGACACAATTTTATTTTAATTTTCAAGATGAGTAACTCACTTCATATTGACAGAAGTAAAATATAGATTATAGATTTGAATACAGTTAGAAAATTAGCTGTATAGCTACTAACCCTAAGCCAGGTCAGAAATGAATATTGTCAAGAAAGTCACTTATTTGAATATATATCTTTGTGACTTTCTCTAAATCAAATATATTTGTATTGTCAGTAGAATTGCTTACATACCTTTTTTATTTCATGAAAGATCTCTAAAGTTATCGCGTCCCCTCTGCCCGCAGAGAGAGACACGACAAATGTCTGAAGCTTTGGAAGTTTATTGTGCACAGTCCCTCTCCTACGCTTCTCTTACTCCTAGTTTCCACGCACTCCCAGCTTCCCTTCTCCCAGCTTCCTCCAGCTTCCGCGTACTCCCAGCTTCCAGCTTGGCTTCAGCCTCCGCCTTCGCCGCTTCTTCCGCTTCTCCCTCTTCTTCCGCCGCCTCACTCTCCCACCCACCAGGCTTATATACACTTCAACCAATCAGGGGAGAGTACACGAGATAAACGCGGACAGCTGCAAGCATAGGATGGGTACACGAGGGGGGGCATGCTCTAGTCTCATCGTTAACTAGCCAATCATTGGAATTCGCTGGTTGTTTACTGTATAGCCGGCCGCTTTTGGCTCAGTGTCAGGCGCCATCTTGACCATGCCTAAGGCTGGGGGTCTCAGAAACCCCGACATATCCCCCTTCTTTACTATTAAACTAAGGCTCGGGACCGTGTCTGTCTTAGGCTGAGTGGTCAGCATATGTCCTTACCCGTCATCAGAGCCTGCAGAGCATGCTGCAGCTCCTGTCTTAGGTTGGTACACAGCCACCTCCTTCATTACCCGTCCTTGACTACCGGTCCAGCATCAAGAGCCATACTAATGGGGGGCTGTCGGCCTTTAGGGCGGTCATGGCCTGATAAAAGATAATTTGATCTCTCTATTGGCTAGCTCGTAGATGCATGCCAAAACGAATGAAGAGAAGGAGGCCAAGGCAGAGGAGTACCACTATAGCTCCTAAGCCTGCCCGCTGTTTGACAAATCTATAAACAGAAGAAGAACCATATAGCCATATTAAATACAGAAACAATATACATCCCAATGGAGTTACAATACGGGTAACACAAAGCAGCTCTCAGGGAATAAACGCATCCCAGTCCCAAAAGTTCTTGCAAGGTATCCACTTGTTCTTATAGTGAGTCCACTCTCCGATAGAGTCTCTATGGTCTGCAAGGCTGCAGCTGCATTTTCGGCCAAATGATCGTTGTTGTGGTTGTGTCAATGCTGCTACTGCAAGGACTGTGGTGGCAATGATCACGGCTGTTGCAATGTCAAAGCCTCTCCTGCTTCTCGACAATTGCACTGGCAATTCTATATCTGCAACAGAAACTAGGACTGGTAGGAAGATAGAAATGTGCAAATTGCACAGGTGGCAAAAGAACCATTCCAGTATTGTGAGAGATAGCACACGGTTAGTGAACAGTTAAGAGGTGTTATTAGAAATGTTAGTTGGTAGAAACATAAAAGGGAGGAAATACACAAGCTGACATGGGAGGAAAAGCAATATCACAGCTAGGGTCAGCAGAACGAGTTGCTCTACTCTGGGTCTGATTTGTAGCATGATTCCAACGGCAAAGTGCAGAAATTCCTCCTGTTAAAGCAAAGAAAGGCTAGAAATATCCTTGTCACCAAAAGCAGCACGACCTGAAAAATCATCAGTAGAATTGACAGGCTTGTAGAGGAATTGGTGAAAAGCAAGAAAAGGAAGGATAAAAAATGTGTTAGTTAGAAGTGAAAAATATGGCCAGGCTAATAATGGCCCATAGGTTCCGGGTTTGCCTTTCCGTCTGAGTTTTTGTTATTGGAGGAAGGCTCAGACTCGCTACTGCGAGGAGGAGCAGCATCACTTGCATGCTGTAAAACTCTGATTAGCCTTTCTGGAATCCAGACTGGAGTCTGTTGATCCTGTGGGAAAATACAAACAGACCCTCGGACCCAACGAAGGACTGGATCCGGTCCTTTCCAACAACCTGTCAGGATATCTTTCCATTTTGCCCATACTTGAGGAATATTATGGGGATTATAATGTCGATCAGCTGCAGAATGGCCGTCCCTATCCAGAGTTAAGAAATTTAGAATGAAAAGAACTAAATTAAGTTTATCTTTAGGAGACTTGTAGGAGGCTCCTATTCCCCCTTTTTGTTTATTTAGACAATTTTTTAAAGTAAGATGTGCTCTTTCCACAATGCCCTGTCCCTGAGGATTATAGGGGATGCCAGTGACTGATTGGATGTTAAATGTTTGTAAAAACAACCGGAAGCTTTTGGAGTATAAACAGGACCATTATCTGTTTTAATAACTTTAGGTATGCCCCAGCCAGCAAATGCTTGTAGGCAGTGTTGAATGACATCTTTTACCTTTTCTCCAGAATGAGCGGAAGCCATAATGACCCCTGAAGCAGTGTCTACTGACACATGTACATACTTAACAGTACCAAATTCAGAAATATGGGTTACATCCATCTGCCAAATATGACCAGGCAGCAGTCCCCTGGGGTTAACTCCAAAGGATTGTACTGGGATTAAAGGAGCACAATGTTGACAATTTTTTACTATTTGTCGAGCCATACATTTAGATATAGGAAATTTTCTGCTCAAAGTAGTGGAATTTACATGAAATTTTTCATGAAAGAGTTTTGCCTGTTCCTGTATGGAAAAAACAAAAATTGATTTGGTGGCCATATCTACCAAGTCATTAGCATTGGCCAAAGGTCCTGGTAAATTAGAATGAGCTCTAATATGTCCTACATAGAATAGATGTTTACGCTGTAGGATAAGGTTTTGTAGCGTAGTAAAGTAAGAAGCTACCGTGGACATGGAAGAAATATGGGGTACCGTTTCAAGAACCTGTAAAGCGTTAACGATATATAAGCTATCAGATAGAAGATTGAATGGCTGATTATCTGCTAATTTAAAGGCTAATATTACAGCTGCAAGTTCAGTAACCTGTGCGGAGTTGGGTGGAACTATTATGGTGTGAAGTTGTTTACTGATAAGTACTGCACCTACTCCATTTTTGGAGCCATCAGTAAAAATGGTTACACAGTCTTTAAGAGGCTGGACACTAGTCACTTTTGGAAAAACTATGGGAGTATTTTTACAGAATTGAATCCAGGGATGTTGGGGATAATGGTTATCGAACTGAGCTGAAGTGGAACAATATAATACTGACCAATCATCATCATTATTAATTAGCCATTTAATTTGCTGAGTGGAATAAGGAGTTATAATAATAGACGGATGGATTCCAAAAACAGTAATGCAAGATTCTATTCCCTTGAATATTACCTGGGCAATAGCTTGGGGATATGATTGCAATGTTTTAGCCGGAGAGCTAGGGAGATTTATACTTTGCAAAGGTCCTCCTTGCCAAACTATGCCAAAAGGGGTATGCTTCTCTGAGATTATGATTAAACTTAATGGTTGAGTAGGATCACAACGATCAACGTAACACTGCTGAAGTCTATTCTCTACTAGCTGTAAGGATATCCGTGCTTCGGGAGTAAGTTTCCTAGGGGAATTCAAGTCAGGATTACATTTTAATATATCGAATAAAGGTTTTAATTCCCCTGTGGATAATTTTAAATAGGATCTGATCCAGTTAATGTCACCTAAGAGTTTCTGAAAATCGTTCAAGGTATTCAATTGATCTGTCCTGATGGTCAACCTTGTTGGTCTGACTGTAGTAGCAGTGAGCCTTGTACCCAGATATTCTTGGATCTCCTCTAATTGTAATTTTTCAGGGGCTATCGTTAGTCCTCTCTCTTCTAATGCTTGAGTTATAAATTGTAATGCTTCTAACAAAACTTCTTTTTCTGGATGGCAAATAAGTATGTCATCCATATAATGATAAATCAACAATCTCTTAAACTTTTGTCTAGTAGTTGTTAACGCTTTATCTACGTATATTTGACATATAGTAGGACTGTTAGCCATACCTTGAGGCAACACGGTCCATTCGAATCTCTGGTCAGGCTGAGTGTGATTAAGAGAGGGCAAAGTAAAGGCAAATCTCCAACAATCATTTTTGTGTAAGGGTATAGAGAAAAAGCAATCTTTTAAATCCAGAATAATAGTAGGCCAATTTTTTGGTAGCGCAGTGACAAGAGGGAGTCCACATTGGATGGGTCCCATAGGGTACATTTGTTCGTTTATAGCTCTTAAATCATGTAATAACCTCCATTTTCCTGATTTTTTCTTTGTTAAGAATATTGGAGTATTCCAAGGAGAGGTAGAATGTTGTAAATGACCTGCTTGTACCTGCTCTTGTACTAACTTATGAGCTGCCTCTAGCTTCTCTTTTGTTAGGGGCCACTGTGGAATCCAGCGAGGCTTATCATCTTTCCATATTATAGGGATTGATGGTTTATCAGTGGCCCCTAGGAAAAACCCAATCCATGAGAATCATTTTTTGGTGGAAGTAAAGGCAGTGGTTGGGTAGATCCTTGACTATGTCTTCCTAATCCTTTTTTATCATCATAGTTCATATTTTGTAACATATTTCTTACAGGAGTCCCTTGGTAAGTCTGATCAGTGGTGAGTTTCATATCCATTTGCTGCAGGACGTCTCGTCCCCATAGGCTAATAGGAACATTACAGACATATGGCTGAAATATTCCTGTGTGTCCCTCTGTATCTTTCCACGATAATGAGGAAGCACTTTGATTGGGGCTTTCTGCTACTCCTAAGCCTCTCAAGCTCTGAGCTGCTGTGATCAATGGCCAGTGCTTTGGCCAGACCATTGCGCTAATAATACTTTTGTCTGCCCCCGTATCTAATAAACCTGTAAATTCCATATTTCCCACTTTTAATTTTAGGAGGGGCCTCTGTCCCATATCCATAGTAAGGTTTATTAAAGTGGTTCCTGTTGATCCAAAACCTCCTTGTCTTTTATTTGTATTTTTACTGGGCCACAAAGAATGTCGACTGGGCAATATAAGCATTTGTGCAATGCGATCCCCTGGAGAGATGACCGTAATTCCTTTTGGTGAAGAGACCAAGGCTTTTATTTGTCCAGTGAAATCAGGATCAATAACCCCTGGGTGTACTATAAGTCCTTTTAGTGTTGAGGAACCTCTACCTAGTAATAGTCCTACACTGTTCTGTGGGATTTTTTCATGCCAATCAGTATCAATCATCTGCACCCCCATATCTGGGGTTAGTATGAGTCTGGAGGTGGCACAGATGTCCAATCCGGCACTTCCTGAGGTGGCTCTGCGCTCCCCTTCTCTGTGGGAGGATACCACCGTCGGGGAACTTGTTGAATTACCCCGTATATTTGTTGCGGGCCCCGGGGAGGGCCCTGTCTCCTGTTTTTTTGAAGTTTAGGATTCAACCCTAAGAAACCATCCTCCCCATCTCTAATAGGCTGACAGGCACTATTCCAATGACTTCCTCTTCTGCATCTTGGACATAGCCCTGGGGCATAAGGTGTAACAGATTTTACTATAGTTATCTCTTATCTTTTGTTAGGGCATTATCTCCTTGCTGCTGATTTTGTGCATCTATTGAAGCGTATTGGCCTTCTCATCTCAACATTTCTATCGGGAAACCTTGCCACTATGTTTCTGCAAGCAGTTTCAACAGCTGAGCTCTCCAATTAGACATTGTCCTCCAGATAACACTGCTCTGCATAGCTGTCTCCAATTGTCTTAACTGCCTCTTTAAAGTTTTTCTAATAGTTGATGGTATCTCCATTTGCTCCTCAAATACGGGCAGGTTCTACAAATTTTGAAGCTCTTTTTATTAGGCTTAGGTTTCTCCTACCTTTTCCCCTTGTTCTTAAGTTTTCACTACCACTTGGTTATTCCTTTTGGGAGTTCTTTATGTTAAACTTAATTCCCTTTTTTCCCTTGTTCTTAGATTTTTTGAGCAATTATTTTCTAGGTCACCACCACTCAATTTTTCCTCACTTTATTCTCTTTAAGCGTTCTTTTCTGTTACTATTAAATCCTGTTCATGAAGATCCCCCTTGTGGCACACTGAGCAGCTTTTCTTACTTAGCTGTTTTTTTCCCTTTAATGGCGTCCCATTGTTTTTTAATAGTTCCCTGAGGGGTTGCTGCATTCAGACCCCATTGTTACTAATTTGAATAGCTTTAGTTATGGTAGTTACAATAACAAGCAGTGGTCTAGCTGCCAGGAGCAACGAGATTACTGAAAGGAAAACTATCAAGTGCGCATTAAAATTTTTATAGCGGCTTTTCACGTACTACCTAATTGGACCGCTCCAAGCGTGTTTCTACTTTCACTTTAATTAGACCGCGTTCCACGCATCAGGACCGCTAATGGCGTGTCCTGATACCTTTCAACCCGCGTTCTACGCGTCAGGACCGCTGATGGCGCGTCCCGATACCCGCGTTCTACGCGTCAGGATCCCGTTACTTTTCAACCCGCGTTCTATGCGTCAGGACCGCTGATGGCGCGTCCCGATACCCGCGTTCTACGCGTCAGGATCCCGATACCTTTCAACCGGACCGCACTCCGCGTGTCCCCAGGACCGCCGATGGCGCATCCTGACACCCTTTAACTTTTTTATAACCGGTTTAACTTGTATACAAAAAAAAATTTTTTCAAATATCTTACCTTGTTTTCTTTTATAAGGCCTTCATCTTTCCTTCATGTCCCGGGTCTTGGCACCAGTTATCGCGTCCCCTCTGCCCGCAGAGAGAGACACGACAAATGTCTGAAGCTTTGGAAGTTTATTGTGCACAGTCCCTCTCCTACGCTTCTCTTACTCCTAGTTTCCGCGCACTCCCAGCTTCCCTTCTCCCAGCTTCCTCCAGCTTCCGCGTACTCCCAGCTTCCAGCTTGGCTTCAGCCTCCGCCTTCGCTGCTTCTTCCGCTTCTCCCTCTTCTTCCGCTGCCTCACTCTCCCACCCACCAGGCTTATATACACTTCAACCAATCAGGGGAGAGTACACGAGATAAACGCGGACAGCTGCAAGCATAGGATGGGTACACGAGGGGGGGCATGCTCTAGTCTCATCGATAACTAGCCAATCATTGGAATTCGCTGGTTGTTTACTGTATAGCCGGCCGCTTTTGGCTCAGCGTCAGGCGCCATCTTGACCATGCCTAAGGCTGGGGGTCTCAGAAACCCCGACATAAAGTTATATCCAAATTTTAAAATTCATTTGGGTGCTTATAGAATTACTTAAATTGTGAAATAATTATTTAAATTATATGACCAAACTACCTTATGTAAGAACACAGAAAATGCTACAAATGTTCCATCTGTTGTTTTTCCATATCCTATAAATTGAAGACATTCTGTTACACCATAGAATCTTGTGGTGCATACCTCACTATTACAAGACCCATACACTCTATAAATCAGGCCTATTTGCACAATAATATTAACTTTATTTGCTACAAGCAAGGCTATTTGATTTCTTGCACACTAATTTTGGCAGAACTGATAGCAGAAACAGCCTCTCTCCTGGTCTTCCAAAAGGATGTGGATGGACTCAAAGAAAAGATCATTCTAGTGTCCTGTCTGCTCCTTGAAGGCATATGAAAAGTGTCTCTGAGAAAAAATAAGCTGTGCAGAATGCACTTGTGGGAATGAGAGGGAGAAACATGATTTTCTACTCTATAAGCTGTAAAGACTTGTCTCTTTCTCTTGTCCAGGGATGTGGAAGTTTCTCAGAGTATAAAATTCTGAGATATTTCTAGGAAGCCAGAGTCCTTGAAGTCTTCTGATTCTCACACTTAAAATTCCAGTGTTCCATATTTGGAATGTGAATACCAAATCCATAGGGGCATTGGACTAATAAGGATGGAACAAATCACTTTCAACCGCAAAAATATGATTCCCTGAACAAAGTGGAATGCCAAATACCTTGGATGTTTACAAAATCTAATGTGAGTCATCAAGGTAGTGTTGCCAAAAGAGCAATAAATAATTACATTTGAATTTAGAGTCAGCTTGGAAAGAGAAATTGGAAAGCAATATCAAGGTGATTTTATGAAAGTTGAAGTTAAATGGTGTTTTCAGCTGAGTCAGTTTGAAATGCACATCCTTTGTAATTGTAAGAAACATAAATGGATTGATGTTTTCTGAAATAGAAGTTTTAGTCTAAAGTTGAGGACAGAATCTGTAACTGATATGGCAACATCTTTAGAGTCTGACTCTTGTCCATCAGTTTTATTCTACCACCTCATTAGAATATTATTTTGTCTTCAAACAAGCCCTTTTTCTTCTATCCATTTTCTTTTTCCATGTCACCTGTTCTTGCCCCCTTTTATAAAAATATTCCTATTTTTTTCTTTCAAAAAAAATTCTGCCAACATTATTGTAGTTATCCATTTAAATTGTTGCAAAAGAATTTCAGCTTGATTCAGCTCATCTTTTTTGAGAAAAATCTTGGTCCTAGGTTTTGGGTCACTAAACAATGTTTTTTCAAAGGTGCTCTCAAAAATACCCAAATCTGATCAGTCACTGAGAGTAAGGAACAAGCAAACAAATAATCATTGAAATTTTGTGTCAAGTGTGTGTATAGGCAATAAAATAGTAAAGTAAAACCAAAATATATCAATGCCTCCATGAAGCATAAATTAGAAACCCATAAAATCATATAAAATAAATATATTCAAATTTATATGGTAGGGGTTACAGAAAAATATTTGATAAAGTACAGGCATTATGATTGTAAATAGGGTAGAAAGGGAAATATTTATTGGAAAGCTAATAATTATAGGAATAAATAATTATAGGAAGCAAGCAAGCAAGTCATGGAAATACAAGGCAGAAAAGTCTTCAAAGAAGAGGGAAGATGAGTACATAAGTTTCTGATAGAATGTTGCCAATGTTCAGAAAACAGAAGTCCTTGGTGGCTAAAGGAAGCTGAACCTTCGTGTGTACATAAGATCAATATTTTGTAAACTATCATGGGTTTTTTGTTGTGCTTTTAATCTGAGCCATATAAACAATTGCAATATCTTTTATTGGAGGTCTCAAATAATTTGTGTTTGGTTATAGTAGATTTCTACTATAAATACTCTACTATAAATAAAATCTGTGGGTTCTAGATACAAAAGATAAAATTATTCTGTTTATTGCAGTAATTTAAGTGGGAGATTGACTAGGTCAGAACAATGAGAAGTGGTTAAACATGTTTTAAAGTCATATTTTGCTGATGATTATAGACATATATCATGTCAAAGAAAGAATATGCTAAATGATTCCCTTAAGGAGGATGTTGGCCCCTGCAATTGGTAGATAAGTGTTGCTATGAACTTCAGTGGCAGAAACTTGAGAGAAGCAGGTTTGGAGGCAAAATTATCAGAAAACCCAGTTTTAGTCAGCATAAATTTCAAAAATTCAAATGGATATTTAAGAGGGTTTCCATTTATACTTCAAATAGTAGGTTCATGTAGGAAAAAGAAATTTGGAAGCAATTTTTATATGAATTAGTTTAAGGTCATGCAGACTGAAAGTACACAAAAGGAAGGCAAGGCAGCAAAGAGAAGAGGCCCAGTGACTTTGTAGGCCTGCATGAGCAGAGAGCACCAGATTGAATAAGAGTAGGGTATACAGAGACATCACAGGCCAATGATCTTCATAGCATTAGATTATTATTCTCTTAACCCTGTTTATCTCTTTTGAAATACTGCATAGATACTTTCAGAATCATAATTTAGCTCAAATAAAAAACCTAGAATAAAGATGACTTGTAATTTCTCTTACTACATCTTCCCATTATGTTTGTGTTCAAATGACTCAACTCCATCAATCATTCATCCCATGGACTCTGTTAATACCTAGTGAAATATCATTTAGCAGTCCTTGTTCTTTCTTTCTATTCTCCCTGATATGTAATTTAGAATTCACCTCTTACCATAAAGAGTCTTAAATCTTTCATTTCCAGTACATTCATCTCTACCAAAAAAAAAATCTAATTATCCCCAATGGTTTTATAATGATAACTTGCTGATTCATTCTTTTCTTCATGACTGGTGATCCCTTCAAAATGACTTTTTTCCCTTCTTTATCTTTCCTTGACCACTGTTCCATTGTTTTCTCATTGTTGACTCTAATTGAATGATAAAATAGTCATTATTTTTATGAAACATGCTTTCATTTTCAGATCCTTTCTACTTCTCCCACTTTAATGAATATTCTTTTACCTCAGTTTCTATTTTCCATATGTCAATCTTCACACCTGTGCTTGGCAGTCACTGGTGGTAACAGCCAAAGAAGCTGCAGCCTAGAGTGTGCTGTCATGCACCACTGTTGTTTTATTCTTCTCCACACGTGCTTACACTCTCGAGTCCCTCAATACAAAGGACTCCCATCAGTAGCAACATTTTCCACACAGTTACTTCCCAGCCAGATCACTGACTAAATCACAATGGTACAACTTGACTTCACCAGAAATTATTTTAATCTATATTTAAATCATTTTGAGTATTTCAAAAGATGCATACATATCCTAGGAAATTGGAACTGAAAATGTTTATTATAAAACTTACTCATAGATTTTATATTTGCATGTTTTTAGCTTAAGCTTTGATTTCATCTAATTGTTCAACATTTCCTTATACACTAGACATATTATCAAAAATATTTCCTGAATATTTTCCAGGAAGCACAGCATACCATACTCTAGAATACTTAGGGTACTACTTATTAAAACAGCTTGAGTAATAAAGAAACTTAAAATATTATTTCTATTGCTTCTTTTACATAGGGTTACTTTGCATTTATTTAACTAAATATTGAATTAACAATGGAAGCATCCACGTGATGTATTCAAGGTTGTGTTTTGGGGAAACTAGCTTTGTAAAATAGTCTAGATAATGTGGCTGCAAGACATGGTCAAATGATAGGAGACTTACTCTTTTTGGCAAATGAAATATTTCATCATGTTAGCAATATAAAAACTCTGAAGACTTCTGCTCACAGAAATCTAACATGATTTAGTCCATGTTCTGAGTCTGTTTAATTACAGAAATCCTTCCTCAAAAACTTATACTTATTGGCTTTTTCAAAAGAGTGAAACCACCTTTACCAATGCTAGTTAAGGTTGTAAATAAATTAAGGTTTTCTTATGTGAATTTTGTTAATTGTAATGTGTGATTCTATCATGTTTAGCAAGTACAATATATTCAATTTGGTTTAGTTATTAAGATCTTTAAAACCTTCTCCCTTACAGACAAAAATATTGTACAGAATATATGAAATAATAAATCAAATTAGTGACTAAAATCCTCAGACCTGATTTTTAAATATCCTGTTATATAATGTATTTTTAAGGATAACAAGACACATGCTACTAATTGGCCCATTATTTTCACAAATACACATAAATATATGTTGTATTATATTTATTATTACACAGTAGAATATTTAATTTTGAATTCATACATTAAAATTTCACTACTTTTTACAAAAAGTGGTATGAATATACAAAAGATTCTTAATATTCCAATTACCAATTTCATCAGTAAGTAAATTTTTAAAAATTATATTTATATTATGTATATAATATAAATTATGTATATATACATACACACACACACACACACATACATATATTTTGTGGGGATACTGGTGATTGAAACCAGGGGTGCTTAATCACTGAGCCATATCCCCAGAATTCTTAAATTTTGAGATAGTGTCTTTCTACATTACTTAGGGTCTTACTAAGCTGCTGAGGCTAGCTTGAAACTTTTGATGCTCCTGCCTCAGCCCCCTGAGCCATTTGAATTACAGGTATGTGCCACAGAAATAATATATTTTAAAAATTAAAATTTCTGCCTACATGCATTAATATGATCCATTTAGACTTTTGAGAAATTTACAAATGAGTATGTGTAACTAGATTCTCACATAGTTTCAGATTCAAGAGTAGATGTACACTCTCCTTCAGGAGTAAAAGCAAAAGAATGGGTATTAAGGCAGACTGTGAATTATCTAAGTGAGAAAAGAATAGAGAGACATTTTAGATACAGAAATTTTCAGGTTTAATTTCATTGGAGCATGAAACAGATTATGAGTTCAGGGAACTAAATATAATTTCATATTGCTGATATAAGGGATTGTCTTCATATCCACCATTTTGGAGCTTAAACTGATTATTCCAGATGTGAAATTATGTGGGTATCTGGGCAAGGTTAAGGACCTCACTCTATTCTAGGTTTCAGAGAACAATTAAAGGATTTGCATGAAATTCCTATTGATCAATTTACATTTTGTGTGATTCGGGTGTAGGAAGGTAATTAGAGGTGAATACTACAATAGTTTAAAATAAGGCTGTGTGTACAGTGATGAGAAGGAGAGGATAAAGTATGAGTACATAAAGTTGAGGAGTCATAGCTTGGTTGCTTGGATTTAAATAATCATAAAATAAAATTATATAAGATTCTCAGGATTCCAATTTACTCAGGTTTTTGGTGAATTTTTCCTAAATAGAAAGACTTTTGGAAGCACAGGAGGGAACAGACCCAAGGAGAAAAGTCATCATCTAAGAAAATTGTCAATAATTAGTAGAGAGCTCCACACTGGTGCTACTGCTTAATTGAAGTGAGTGCTAGAAAACCATAGAAAATCAATCCCAGTGATTCAAGTTGAATGGAATCTAGTGTAATCATTCACAAGGGGAAAAATTATAAAGTTATGGGAAGAAGGTCAAGAACACAAATGTATAAAAATAGCATTTCAGGATCAGTTAACTTAGGTAGGGACCTAGAGAAAGAGCAGAATATGGCATAAGAGAGGAATCAATCTAGAAGTGATTTAACACACATGACCTCATTTTGTGGCTAAGTGAAAATGCATGATGACATATAAAGCAGTTAATTCATCCACATCTCAGAGGAAAACAAATTAGGTCTCTGAGACCTATTAGCATTGCTTCATGTTTCCGTTTATAAAAGAAAACTCTCCTCTATTTTATGGTGCAGTGTTACAAATAGAGCAAGATAAGCTTCTTTTATAAAAGAAGTTAACAAACCATTCTAGACAAATGGAATTTTTTTGCCATGGCATAATTAAGGCATACACAAAACCAGCATATTCATTCTTGGCAATGAGTGGTGGATACTGTTTAAATTGTTGAAGTCTATCTCACTGTTTGGAGCTAGTACATATCACTTCAAGGCTCTCAAAGTGACATCCATCACTGTGCTCTATAAAATAAAAGGTGGACCACTTTACTGTGGTAATAACTATATAATATCTCTTCAAAGCCTTAAGCCAGAGTTGAGCTATGGCAATTCCTACCCCCTCTTGTCAGTCTTGAACTTTATAAATCAGATCATTCCAGAGAAGACTGTTATAATTTACACTACCTTCAAAATTGTGGGGTGGAAAGAAATCAAATCTCTCTCTTTCTCTCTCATAGTGGTGATTTGTACATGGTAACTTCTGTTTTCCTTTGATGTATGACATTTTTATTTTCTTGTGTTGAAACAGAAGGGATGATTGGTTGGCAAGGATGCAGCCATTTCGCCCCTGATTCTGTCCCCCACCATTTTACAACCTAGAATGTCACTGACTGTAAGCAATAATTGAGATAACTTACTACCTTTCTAGATTGTTAGCCTGAGAACTTCCACTACTTAAGAATAGCTTTCCCACCATTTGCACCCTTTCTCTCCCCCTCCCCCTCCTCTTCCCCTCTGCCTCTCCATGACACTCTGCTCTTCTTCTTCATAAAATCTCTTATGTGAGTTTCTGCATCCAGAGTGGTTTTCTGGATGCTTTCAGAAGCTATTGTTTTCAACAGTACTTAGTTTTCTTTTATATATATTTATTATTATTTAATGAAATTTGATACAAAAACATCCAAACATCCACAATTTAGAGATTTATTTTTCTCCAAATTATCAAAGCAATTAAATATAATTTTATTACATTGTTGTCAATTACATTAATATAACTACTAGTTTATGATTGTGTTTTGTTTATTGTGGATGACTACAGGATAATATACGTGCACAATGATTGACACTCAGAATAAATGTTGATAATTAAGTAGGGTATATAAATTAAGTCATAAAGCTATTTCCAAAATTCTGTACTGATATTTAAAACTATGATGACATATTTTAAAACCATGTCTAAAGTAAATAACCTGCTGTTTTCAAAACTTAATTCACTGTAACTCATTTGTAATTTCTATCCCATGCAAATGCAACATACAAATACTTACATGGAAGAATTAAGTAATGGTCCTGATTGAAGAACTGAACTGTTTTGAACATCAAGAAACCATCAAAGTCAAATGAACAAATCAGTTGCTTGAAATATCAAAGTGATATGCTTCTTTACCTTACCAAAAAAAGAATAAACATTTTTGTTTGCACAAAATTATTTCTGAATATTTCTCCTATAGTAAAAAATTCTGTTGTCATCAGGCAAAAGGAGGTAGTATTGCTGATGATTTTCTCACCAGAATTGACTTTCCCTTAACCCATTCTAATGTACTTCAACTTTAATGTGAAGTCTTTAAGGGTCCAGAAATATTTATCATAGACTGGAGCTTGTGTAGTCACTTAGATCCCATTGAAAGTTTCAGTGTTGAGCATGATGTCTAATTGAAAAGATTGAATCTCAGAATCTTTGTAGTGAATGCAAAAAGAAAAGCAGAAAAAAAACCTATACATTTCTGAACACTATGGCGTGCATTAACCAAAACCAAACTTATCCACATATTTGGACGATGAATTCTCAGAAATCAGTAATTTTATGTTTTTGTTAGTAGAGGTAGGATATTATCCTTCTTATAGGCAAGGGCATCTTGGATTCATCCAGGATCGATCTGGCTGTTTTGTGGTTCCTCTGACCTAAAACTGCAAGCAATAGAGATCGGAGACTTCAAGAGATGTGGGCACATTAGAAACACAGAGAAAGGGTTTAGAGTCAGCAACAAGTGACAGCCACCTATAATTCAAGCCATTGAAGAAGTAGAGGCAAGGCCATCACCAGTTCAAAGTCAGTCTCCATAACTTAGTGAGGCTGTAAGTAAATTAGCTCTCTAATTTATGCTGGCTCAAAATAGAATATAAAAAGCACTGGGGATGTGGCTCAGTGGATAAGTAAAACTGGTTAAATCCCCAGGATTAGGAAGAAATAGATAAATGATAGATAGATGATAGATAATAGATAGATGATAGATAGATAGATAGATAGATAGGTGGATAGATAGATAGATAGATAAAGTGGCTTGAATCCAGAGGGAGGGAGGAAATTGATACAGAAAAGTTTTCAACACAGGCAGAAGGAGGCTTATTTCAAAAAATGGGAAGCTGTGTGCTTAGCTAATCCTCAGAATGTAAAAAATAAGAAAGCATTAATTTTTACTTCAAAAACATAAATAAATGTATCTAGTGTTATCACTGATATTATAGGTGCTAATAATGTATAACTCAGGCTGCGGAGATAGCTCAGCTGGTAGAGTGCTTACCTCACAAGCACAAGGCCCTGAGTTCGATCCCCAGTACCACAAAAAAAAAAGTATAACTCAGTGAAATAAAGACTATTATGGATGGTTAAAGCAATAAGTTGCTCACACAAATATACGTATACACAATAACCTTTCATTATGTTATAAATTTTTAGGACAAAATTAATGTTTTAGCTCCAAATTGGACTTCAACAATAGACTCCATTATGTTTGTACTCTATGTAAATTCATGAGACTCTGATTTGAGAATATTCCCTAATTCATAATATCATAAATAATAACAATTGAATATTTATATATATGAAATACATTTAATCTGCACCTGAATATTTCATTGGCAATTTCATATATGTAAAATTAAAGGACAAAGTTGTTATTTTCAGTTGTTTAAATAAATCCATTTAAACTCTCTGCCAGTATTAGAAATAATTGTTTCATAAATTAGTGTCAGTATGAAAATAATTATCTCATATTTATTTTTATTTTTCTTTAATTCTTAGTAGTTGAAAACTTGTACATTTTTTGTTCATATAGGATCATAATTCCCAATATTACATTAATTAATTGTAAGCCAAAATCAAAAGAGAGCATTTTTTTATTTCTCTAGTGCTGAAGATCAAACCCAAGATCTCATGTATACTAGGTAAGCACTCTACCACTGAGCTATATTGCCAGACCCAAAGCAAGTTATTGGGAATTCATGTAATATTTTTCATAATGTAGAAATACATGGAAACTCACTTCTAGTTAGAAAAATATTTATAGAAGATTATTTAAATTTGGGGGGCATTTAACCAGCAATTGAACCCAGGGACACTTAACTACTGAGATGTATTCCAGCCCTTTCTATTTTTTATTTAGAGAGAGGTCTTGCTAAGTGCTTGGGGCTTTGCTAAGTTGTTGATGATGGTCTTGAACTTGCCATCCTCCTGACTCACTCTCCCAAGGCTGGGATTGTAGGCAGGCATTACTGCTCCCAGCTTATTTATTTTTAAAAATATTTATTTACTTTTATTTTTTCTTCTTAGATACACATGACAGTAGAGTATATATTGACATATTATACATACATGGAGTATAACTTATTCAAATCCCATGGTTGCACATGATGTGGATTTCCATTGGTGGTGCATTCATGTATAAATATAAGAAATTTCTATGTGATTTATTCTACTGTGTTTCCTTTTCCAGCTTTTTTAACTTTAACCACATGAAATATTTGTGTCATATGATAAGATAATGTATCTAGTTATACCCCTTCACCTATGATTTTTCTACTCTGTACTTTCTAAAATTGTAGAAATGTAGTTATTTAAATTTAATTCACGTGGAAATCAAAAATTCAATTCCTCAGTTGCACTATCCCATAACTTCAGTGCTGAGTAGATCAATTTGGTCAGTGAACACTGTATTCACACATATATAGAATGTTTCTTACATCAATAAACATAATGGAGTGTTCTTGTTCACTTATTTGTGCTCAAAATAAGTACAAGTAGCATTATTTTAAATTATCATCCATTGTTTTTAATCATTTCAAAACAAAAATGATGCTTAAGGTCCTAATACTTGCTTGAACCTAGAATTAACAAACAAGTCCCTTCCTTCATGCGGCTTATGTTTACTGGATAAGAAAGAAATTAGAGAAAACACACAAAATATTTTACAGTAAGAAGTGCATTGAAAAACTAAATTAGACAAAGTGATATGAGTGTCTTAGAAAGGTGTATTAGGCCGGAGTGAATAATCTGAAAAAATATCTTGGATAGAGGACTAAATAAAGGCAGGGGGTACTATCAATACCAATACCAATACTGTCAATGCTTTGAAAGCATTCCCTATGGATGTAATAATACAAATGTGCTGATAAAAAAAAAAACACTCCTTAGCTGTGTGTGGTGGCACATGAATGCAATACCAGCAGCTGGGGTGGGTGAGTCAGGACCATTATAGATTCAAGACCCTAAGGAAAGTAGAGAGACTTTGTCTCAAAATTTTAAAAAGGTGGGATGCCTGGAATGTGTCCAAGTGTTTATGGATATGCTTCCTTGGATTTAATCTCTGGAAATTAAATTTCTATTTTTATTTATATAAAAATAAATATATAAATAAAATATATAAATAAAAATATATAAATATATATATACCAGAAAAATAAATATATAATAAATAAATAAATATATAAATAAATATATAAATAAAAGTCACAGATAGTCCTTAGTGTGGGTCAGGGGATAACCTCAGGGTAACTAGAAGCAAAGAGCAGTAACAGCAGTCAGAGTATGTCTATGTCTTGCCTTTACCTCTTCATCAGGATTTTGAAGTATATTTTAAGATGTGATAGAAAGCAATGGAGAGATTCAGGGATGGGGTGCTTGGCATAATACAATTTAATATTAAAGAGCATTGATTTCAGCATAGTGAATAGAACAGGGTGGGCATAGGCAGTAATGGAAACAGGGAAGACAACTGCCAGGGCAGGAGTTTAGATGAGAGGTGGTGGTGACTTGGGTATGTGTGGTAGCAATGGGAGAGAGTTTGGATTTCCTGTGAAGAATGAATTTTTTCTGCATTATGTCTCTGCATCTTCTCCAGTCATTGAAAATGAAGCCAGTGTTCAAAAGCTCACATTATGCTGCAATTATTTCTTTTGAGGTGTGAAGTCCTCTATCCTGATTAACAAATCATACAAAACCCATACTAATTCTCAGAGGTGTTGAATTATTTGAAAATAATTCCAAAGCCTATCATAACAGTTTAACAATCATTAACAGGTTTGGGAGAAAAGAATGGTCTTCATGTTATTTCTCATAAAATTATTTCTCTAGTCCTCATATGCTTTATTTGATGACAATTTTCCTTTGTCCATTTTCAAATGAGTGCTTCTTGATGTTCTTGCTCCACAAATATAATGTTACATTGGATGCATCAATAGATGTTGTATATTTTGCTGTTTAGTGCTCATCTAATTTTCTTTTCTCATATCACACCACATGTTGTTTGGTAAAAATAAATTGAATGAGAAATAAATACAATAAGAACTAAAGGAAAATATTATGAGATATTTTATTAACAGGGCATTAGATTAAAGAAGCAGAATCAGATGTTCTAAGAATGTTAAAATAATACTAGCATATTGCAACTCTATTATCCTATAGAGGAGAAAGAGGAGCATAGAAGGGAAATATTCTAGCTGAACTTCTCCTTTGATATGTTTTCTCTTCAAGAGGGTGAATGTGCTATAAATATCTATACAAATATTTTAGTATTATATATAAATAAATTGAATGGATTAATTCATGACAGGAAGACTCTAACAACAGTATTTTATCACCTTTTTGTTACACTTGTTATGAAATCCTCTTCCTTGATATATATAGGTAGCATCCTTTAAAGCAGCTCTAAGGAAATTATTTCTATTTTCTACTAAACTACCATTCAAACCCTATGATTATGTTCTCATACAGCAGGCATTTTATGTATTAGTATAATGGTTCCAGACCCAATAATAAATGCTACCAAAACTTTTTAATAACTTCAAATTTACTACTTTATTAAGGAAAATATTTGAGATAATATTATGAAGTGATTAGGAAACTAAACAAGGTTAACACTCTAAAAATTTCCACTTTGAAAGTTCATTGTTCAACTGGAATCTTCTGTTTATGAAAGAAAAACCATGGAGTTTAACAAGTAAGCAAGAATCTGGTAGAAAAGTATCAGATCATACAAAAGTTTTCACTCATAAACTGCTCTTTCTTATTACCAAAACTAAATAGTAACATTCCCTGTGTATACTTTTGGTGCTATTCTTAAATTGATAAGCCACCTAGACATTTTTACTGTTTTCTATTTCATTAGTGTTTTGTATTGTTTTGCTTTTCATAGTATTTAGTAATGTGGGATGTTGACTTCACTCAATTGGTTAGATTCCATAAAAACTGGCTATGTATTTGTTATTTAAGAATAAAGCATAGCATGTATGAGTCACTCATTTTTAAGTGTTTATGATCTTACAATTTTTCATTTTAATATTATGTATCAGACAAATATAAGCCCAACAAGCAATAAGTATTTATTGAATGTCTCTAATATTATTTCTGTGTTTCTCAAACTACTCCCACATTTGAAATAACTTATTTTTATTATTCCCATTGCCTCCCTTTATGTGCATTTTCTGAATATCCTTTCAAAGACAATTTTCAATTTCAAACTGTCTTCAGAGAATGTGGGAAAGATAAGTGTACTACATCCTTGTACTTCTCCACTGCTTTAAACACAAAACCAATGCCTATGTATCTATGAACTCTATTCCTCATAGTTGTATAAATGGGACATAAACTTTTTTATACAATGCCCAGTATGTTATTACTCCAGTCATCCAGAACACAAACCAACACTTAATAGATTTCTCAAGGGATTCAACATCAATCCTCTTCTTTCATTCTGTAAAAAGTTTATGTCCAAAATCTCCCTTTTGTCTCAAAATCAAATGAAGACACTTAAACTATCTTTATTTGCAACACTTGTGTTCTCCATTGAATGCAAACTGATTGTCTCTTTGAAGAGAAACTTATACATTAACTTTCTACTAGTTCTATTTATATGGACTATGCTGTCATACACTGCTCCCAGGTCTGTGCTGCTGAGCTTACTTTTCCAACAAATATGTGCTTTCACTTTTAAATAATATTGAAATTACTTTAATGTAATTTAACCTCCTGTGAGTATTCTCTTCCATTACATCTTTTCTGCACATGCTGAATGTTCTCCTTCCCTCAAAACTTCTCAATGGTTTTACAAATATTGTCAGTATTATAAGTAAAACAATATTTACATAAAGCTGAGAGACTCCAATGTGTGAGGTGAACTTAAGCATTTTACATTTAATATCTTTGTTCATTCTTCTCCCATATTTTACATAATTACTCCTCTATATTTTATAAGAGGAAACTGAGGCTGAAAACTTTAATTGCTCAGGTTCACAGAGCTGCAAATTGCTATATGTGTTCTAAGTTTTCCAGTGTAGTTCATCTAACATGTAATTTTTTTTTGTTTTAGTCAAACATTTTACTTGTACTTAATGGTAAATCTGTTTTTATACTCTACATATTCAAGGAAGTTGCTCAAATAATTTGAAAGTGCAGAAACTTATGGTGACATATCAGTATGTTAGTCATCAGAGAAAAGATATGAAAAATATTATTTGAACAATTAACTATATCAGAAGAAATGAATAGTAAGCAGAAAAAATGCAGGGAGATTTGTAAATTCAAAACTACATTGATCAGAAATGTAAATGGACAGTTAAAAGAGCACAGAACAGCATCAAAAGAGCACCATGATGGGACATGGATAATAATTGTGAACTGAACCCAGCATGGAAAATGCAGTAGAAAAGGCTCTGACTGGGAATTAAAGAATTCTAAACATAGGTTACTTTTCTGAAGAAATCTATTTTATTTGCAAGACACTGAATCTATAAGAGAATGATTGCTAAATCATTGCAGTGCTTGGTAATGTGCCAGAAAATAATGTGGTAAAAATCATACATGTTTTGCTATTGAAGGGTACTCAATTCATGTGAACACATTCTAATATAAAATTCTAAAAACAGCATCAAAACACCATCAGAGATGTCTTCAAATGAATTGTTGGATATAAAAGCAGAAACTGTTGACAAACTACACAAAAATGCATTATTTCCCCTAGATGCTTGAATTTTTCAATTAATGAGTTACATAAGATTAATTCAACATATATAGAAAAAATTAGAACTGTATTAATTTTATTTTACTTTTTTGGTGGTGGGGAGATGGATTGATTACTAAGAAGACAGTGGGATTAACAAGTACAGGCAAATTATATTGGAAAATACTTGTTTAATTCAAGACAACAATTATTCTAAATTATCTACTAAAATATCTTACTGGGAAAATTAAAGAGAATATCTGAATATAATAAAGTAATGAAGGAGATTATTCTCTGCAGCTACAAGTGAATTAATAAGGCATAACTTAAGTACAAAATGATCATTTTTGTGTCATAAAGTAAACACATGAGCTAATTCTTTCACTGAATAACTTGAGAGTCATTTAAAACTTAATCAAAAAGAAAAGAAAAAAAGAAAGAAAAAAGTGAGAAAAAAATGATGAGGACATGTGCATAAGAACCAAAGAACTGATGAGTAAAAAAGCACAAACAGCTAAGAACGGGTCAAAAATATACTTCAAAAATTCAAGAGGATCCAAAACCTCCTCCAAGAGGATCCAAAAACCTCCTCCAGAAAACTTCTAGACCTCATCAATGAATTCAGCAGAATAGCAGGCTATAAAATCAACACGCATAAATCTAAAGCATTTTTATACGCAAGCAACGAAACACCTGAAAAGGAAATGAGGAAAACAACCCCATTCGTAAAAGTCTCAAAAAAAAAAAAAAAAAAAAAACTTGGGAATCAATCTGATCATAATTGAAGGAAATTAGAAATCAATGACAAAATAAAAAGCAGAAATTATTCCAAAACATGGAGACTAAATAATATGCTATTGAATGAAACATGGATAACAGAAAAATCTGGGAGGAGACAAAAAATTCTTAGAGGTAAATGAGAATGATGATACAACATACAAAATCTCTGTGAAACTATGAAATCAGTACTAAGAGGAAAATTCATTGCATGGAGTGCATTCAAGAAAAGAATAAAATGTCAACAACTAAATGACCTAATATTACAGTTCAAAGCCCTAGAAAAAGAAAAATAGAACAACACCAAAATAGTAGAAAACAGTAAGTAATTAAAATCAAAGCTGAAATCAATAAAATTGAAACAAAAGAACAATTCAAAGATTGACAAAACAAAAAGTAGATTCTTTATAAAAGTAAGCAAAATATAATAAAACCTTAGCCACACTAACAAAGAGAAGGAGAGAGAAAACTAAAATTACTAAAATTCATGATGAAAAAAGAAATATCATGACAGACACTGAAATGCATAACATAATGTGAAATTACTGTGAAAATCTATATTCAAAAAAATAGAAAATATTGAAGACATTGACAAATTTCTAGAAACATATGCTCCTCCCAACTGACCCAGAGGACATACACAATTTAAACAGATCAATATCAAGCAATGAAATAGAAGAAGTCATCACAAGTCTACCATCCAAGAAAAACCCAGGACCAGATGGATTCTCATTTGAGTTCTACAATATTTCAAAGAAGAACTCATTCCAATACTTATTTTATTTTATTTTATTTTTTTTTTTTTTTGGTGCTGGGGATCGAACCAAGGGTCTTGTGTTTGCAATGCAAACACTCTACTGACTGAGTTATCTCCCCAGTCCCTCATTGCAATACTTCTCAAAGGATTCCAGGAAATACAAAAGGAGGGAACCCTTCCAAACTCATTCTATGAAGCTAATTTCACCCTCATAACTGAACCAGGAAAAGACACATCAAGGAAAAAATATTTTAAATCAATATCCTTGATGAATATAGATGCAAAAATCCTTAACAAAATACTGGCAAACCTTATTCAAAAACATTAAGAAAATTATGCTCCATGATCAAGTGGGGTTCATCCATGGATTGCAAGGATGGTTAAACATCCTTAAATCAAGTGCAAAATTACCTCCTGGGCAGGGGAACCTGGTCCTACATCGAGCAAGGAAACATGAAATTCATTTGGAAGAATAAGAAACCCAGAATAGTAAAGCAATCCTTAGTAGGAAGAGTGAAGCAGGGAGTATTGCAATACCAGAACTTCAACTATACTATAAAGCAATAATAACAAAGATGGCATGGTATTGGCACCAAAATAGACAGGTAGATCAATGGTACAGAATAGAGGACACAAACACAAACCCTAAAATATAGTTATCTCATACTAGACAGAAGTGCCAAAAAGCATGCAAAGGAGAAAAGATAGCCTCTTCAACAAATGGTGCTGGGAAAACTGGAAATTCATATGCAGCAGAATGTAACTAAGCCCGTATCTCTCACCCTGCACAAAACTCAACTCAAAATGGATCAAGGACCTTGAAATCAGACCAGAGATCCTGCATCTTATAGAAGAAAAAGTAGGTCCAAACCTTCAACTTGTTGGCTTTGGATCAGACTTCCTTAACAGGACTCCCATAGCACAAGAAATAAAAGCAAGAATCAACAACTGGGATAGATTCAAACTAAATAGCTTTCTCTGAGCAAAGGAAGCTATCATCAATGCGAAGAGAGAGCCTACAGAGTGGAAGAATATCTTTGCCACTCATACTTCAGATAGAGTGCTAATTTTCAGAATCTATAAAGAACTCAAAAAACTCTACATCAAAATTACAAATAACCCAATCTACAAATGGGCTAAGGCAATGGACATACACTTCCCAGAAGATTGACAAGCAATCAACAGATAAGTGAAAAAAATGTTCAACATCTCTAGTAATAAGAGAAATGCAAATCAAAACTACCCTGAGATTCCATCTCACCTCAACTAGAATGGCAATTACCAAGAATACAAGCAACAATAGATGTTGGTGAGGATGTGGGGAAAAAGGTGCACTCATACATTGCTGGTGGGATTGCAAATTGTTGCAGGCACTCTGGAAAGCAGTGTGGAGATTCCTTTAGAAAACCTGGAATGAACCTACCATTTGACCCAGCTATCCCACTCCTTGGCCTATACCCAAAGTACTTAAAATCAGCAAACTACAGAGATACAGCCACATCAGTGTTCATTGCTGCTCAATTCACCATAGCCAGATTGTGGAACCAACCTAGATGCCCTTCAGTTGATGAATGGATAAAGAAACTATGGCATATATATACAATGGAATATTACTCCACCATGAAGAACGATAAAATTATGGCATTTGCAGGCAAATGGATAAAATTGGAGAATATGATGCTAAGTGAGATAAGCCAATCTCAGAAAAACAAAGGATGAATGATCTCGCTGATAAGTGGATGATGATACATAATGGAGTGTGGGAGGGTGGCAAGAATAGAGAAAGGAGGGACTGTATAGAGGGAAAAGAGTGGTTGGAGGGGTGTGGAAAAAGGAAAAATTAACAGAATAAATTAAACAATATTAACCTATGTATACGTAGGATTACACAAATCGTATGATTCTACTTTATTTACAAACAAGTTGCACCCCTTTTTTTACAATAAAATAAAATAAAAATAAATTAAATTTAAAAATACCCTAAATCAATACACATAATCGTACTCAAAATACTAGCCAGAGCAATTAGACTAAGAAATTAAAGTGGTATGAATAGAAAAAGAGAAACTTAAACTGTCACTATTTGCTGATGACAAGATTCTCTATGTAGAGGATCCAAAAAACTCCTCCAGAAAACTTCTAGACCTCATCAGTGAATTCAGCAAAATAGCAGGTTATAAAATCAACACACAGAAATCTAAAGCATTTGTATACATAAGTGATGAAACATCTGAAAGGGAAATGAATAAACAACTCCATTAACAATAGCCTTAAAAAAAAAAAAAACTTCGGAATCAATCTAACCAAAGAGGCAAAAAATCTCTACAATGAAAACTTACATTGAAGAAAGAAATTGAGGAAGACCCTAGAAAATGGAAAGATCTCACATGTTCTTGAATAGGCAGAATTAATTTTATGAAAATTGTCATACTTCCAAAGGCACTATACAGATTTAATAAAATTTCAATTTCTCATAGAAACAGAAAAAACAATCATGAAATTTATCTGGAAGAACACAGAATAGCCAAAGTAATCCTGAGCAGGAAGAGTGATGCAGGAGGTATCACTATACCACATCTTAAATTCTACTATAGGGCAATAGTAACAAAAATGGCATGGTACTGGCACCAAAATGGGTAGATCAATGGTACAGGACAGAAGACATGAAGACATACTGACATAAGTACAGTAATCTCATACTAGATAATGGTGCCAAAAACTTACAATGGAAAAAAAAATATCCTCTTCAACAAATGGTGCTGAGAAAACTGGAAAACCATATGCAATAAGATGAAACTTAACTCCTACTCTTATCCTGTACAAAACCCAACTAAAAATGGATGAAGTATCAAGGAATTAGACCTCAGGTCCTTCACCAAATATAAGAAACAGTAGGACAGAATCTCCATCATTTTAGCTTAGGACCAGACTTCCTTAACAAGACCCATATAGTGCAAGAAATAAAAGCAAGAATCAATAAATGGCATAGATTCTGACTTAAAAGTTTTTCTCAGCACAGGAAACAATCAATAATGTGAAAAGGGAGTTTACATAGTGGGAGAATATCTTTTCCATACACACTTCAGACAGAGCACTCATCTCCAAAGTTTATAAAGACCTTCAAAAGCTTTATGCCCAAAATACAAAGAACCCAATCAATAAATGGGCTAAGGAAATGGTCACAAACTTCACAGAAGATATACAGGTGATCAACAAATATATGAAAAAGTGCTCATCATCCCTGGTAATGAGAGAAATGCAAATTAAAATCACTTAAGTTTTCATCTAACTCCAATTAGAATGGCTATTGTCAAGAACACAAGCAATAATAGCTAGATTGTGGAACCAACCTAGATGCCCTTCAATTAATGAATGGATAAAGAAATTGTGGTATATATACAGAATGGAATATTACTCAGCCATAAAGAATAATAAAATTATGGCATTTGCTGTTAAATCGATGAAGTTGGAAAATATCATGATAAGTGAAATATGCCAAGCCCCAAAACCCAAAGCTGAATATTTTCTCTGATAAATGCATGACAATATATAAAGATAGGGGGTGGTGGGGGGAAGAGAAGAATGAAACTTTGTATGGTGTAGAGGAAAAATGTGTGGGAAGGGTTGGGAATGGAAAAACAGTAGAATGAAACAGACAGTATTACCCTATATATGTATGATTACATCAATAGCATGAATATACACTATGTACAACCATAGAAATGAAAAGTTGTACCCTATTTGTGTACAATGAATCAAAATGTGTCTGTAAAAATAAAAAAAAATATTTTATTAAAAAAATTAAAAATTTTATCCCATTTGTGAACAATTAATTGAAATGCAGTTCATAAAAATAAAATGTCAAAAAAATTATACTCTAAAACAAAGAATAATTCTTGGGGATTGAGAAGGAGGTGGCAATCAAGTATGTGTATGTAAGTGAACATATGGTTGGAGTATGCAAAATTTACATGATATATAAAGGATAGTAACAAAGATGTGATCGACTTAGTCCATTGACCTAAGGATCCTCAGTCTTCCCCCACCCAAATCACAAATAACATAATAAAGAAATGAATGAAATGGAATAGACAAGAATGAAACTTACCTGGGACTTGGTAATTTTCAACTGCTTTTGGGAAATAAAGAGTCACTCTGAGACTAGTCCATCCTGTGACTCTTCTGCCTCTGTCCAATGCTTCTAGGAGAGGCCTCCAGTTAGTGGTTCCTTGATGCAGGGCAGTTTCCTGACCTTGAAGATTTCTGATCCCATCATGTGAGTGTTTTCCTTCCTGGAGAGGAAGACCTATGGACTCAAGAGGAAGCTGAGTTTAGCAAGCATTTCCTTTGGGCACCACCTTGGTCTCTAGCTGTGACTCCTGCCTGCATGGCGGGGAGGCTGAGGTTCTGTGCATGTCATATATTTACCTTTCAGATCTCATTTCACAAATCTCTTAATCTAGCTGTATGGTGGTACATGCCTGTCATCCCGGCTACTGGGGATACTGAGGCTGGAGGATTGCAAGTTGGAGACCAGCTTTGGTAACTGAGCAAGTCCCATTTAAAAATGAAAATTTAAAATTAGCAAAAGGAATTGGGTGGAATCTCTAATTCACTAAAACATCACCATCATCACCATCATCATCATCATCACCATCATCTGTGAAACATTTCTCAGATTTCCTTCCCCAAAATACTGACCTCTGCTTTACTTCCTCTGCCCTGCTGTGCCTGACTTTTCAGCAAAGAGTACCTTGTCCTTGTGTTCCTTGTCCAGTAAGCCCAGCAGACCAGGGTGCCCCATTTCTGCACTCAGGATTGCTGCAAGGGTGACACACCGAGAACAAAGTGTGACACACATTAGTAACAGGTTCAAAAGATGTAGTAAACAAGATTGAAGGAGGAGATAAAGTCTGATGGCAGGAAGCACTTTCCTCCACTACAGGCCCAGTGGTGTGTCAGACAAACACAGGGTTCCAGAAGAAGGTAGCCTTCCTGAGAAGAACAGATGGCCTCTCAACCAGACCACAGTGAAGTTGATGCATTGGCCATAATCTGGAGACAGCAGGGCTGTTCCCTGTCTCTGTGAACCACACAGAGGGGGCCACATTCAGTGTCCAGCACGCTGTACACAACTAGTGCCCTGCTGCTGGCATATATGTGTTGCAGACTATGAGAGGGATGAATTCTACTCCACCTGGAGGTCACCCAGCAACTTCACTCCCTCTCAGTAGGAAGTAGCACAGAGATGTTGTTGCCTACTTTCCATAAAAATGGAAGCTAGAAATTGACATGGGGCAAATGTAATGGGCTCACATGATGCTTTGATTATATCCTGTGTCACTTTGAAACTTACTTTTTTTTTCCCAACCTGTTCCCTGACTTCCCTGATACTTTATTTATTTATTTTGTATCAGGGAATAAATCTAGGGGCAATTAGCCATGGATGCACATCCCCCAACCCTTTTTGCATTTTATTTAGTCACTGGGTCTCACTGTGTTTCTTAGAGCATAGCTAAGTTGCTGACGCTGGCTTTGAACTCTTGATCCTCCTGCCTCAGCCTACCAAGCCACTGAGATTACAGGTGTTTGCCACCATGCCCAGCACTCCCTGATTCTTTCCCCTGATCTTTTCCCTAAACTTCTCCTCTCTGAATCTTTTCCCTGGTCTTATTTTCCCTGAAGTTCTCTCCTCCATTCTTTACTCTAAACTTTCCCCTGGTCTTATTTTCCCTGAACTTCTCTCCTCCATTATTTACTTTAAACTTCTCCTCCCTGATCTTCTTTTTCCTGATCTTCTTTTTCCTAGACTTCTGCTGACTGATCCTTTTTGATTTTCTTCCTGATTTCTCTCCATAATCTCATTTTCTCTAAATCACCTCTTAATAATACTCCTGTTCCCCCTGATGGGCAGAATTACAATCATTCAGTTCCTAGAATCTTGATTCATTCTCAGTTGAGTTTTGTACAGGATGAGAGATAGGGATTTAATATTTTTTCTCTGCATATGGATTTTCACCATTTGTGAAATGCCATTACCATTTGTTGCAGACACTACCTTTGCTCCATTGTAAGTTTTTGGCAACTTTGCCTAGTATGAGATAACTGTACATACGTGTGTATGTCTCTGTGTCTTCTCTCCTGTACCATTGGTCTACCTGTCTATTTTGGTGCCAGTATCATGCCATTTTTTGTTACTGTTGCTCTGTAGGTTTACATGGTGATCCCTCCTTCTTCCTCCTTCTTGGAAAGGAGTTCTTTGGTTGATGCTAAGTGGATATGATTAAGATTTGGACCTACATTTTCTTCTAATAGGTGCAGTGTCTCTGGTCTAATTCCTAGGTACTTGATCCATTCTGAGTTGAGTTTTGTGCAGGGTGAGATAGGGTTTAGTTTTATTTTGCTGCATATGGATTTCCAGTTTTCCCAGCACCTTTTGTTAAAGAGGCTATATTTTCTCCATTGTATGTTTTTGGCACCTTTGTGTAGTATGAGATATCTGTGTTTATGTTGGTTTGTCTTTGTGTCTTCTATTCTGTACTATTCGTACACCTGCCTATTTTGATGATAATACCATGTCTTTTCTGTTACTATTGCTCTGTAGTATAATTCAAAGTCTGGTATTTTGATACCTCCTTCTTTACTCTTCTTTACCTCCTTCTTTACTCTAGCCAGAATTTCTCTGGCTAGAGTTTCAAGGGCAATATTGAATTGAAGCAATGAAAGTGGGCATTCCTGTCTTGTTCCAGTTTTTAGAGGGAATACTTTCAGTTTTTCTCCATTTAGAATGATGTTGGCCATGGGCTTAGTAAAGACAGTCTTTACAATGCTGAGGTATGTTCCTACTATCCTAATTTTTTCTAGTATTTTGAGCATGAAGGGGTGTTGGATTTTATGAAATGCTTTTTCTGCAGTTATTGAAATGAACATATGATTTTTACCTTTAAATCCATTGATGTGATAAATTTCATTTATTTATTTCTGAATGTTGAATCAACCTTTTATCCATTGGATGAATCCAATTTGATCATCATGCACTATCCTTTTAATATGATTTGTATAAAATTTGCCAGATTTTTGTTAAGAATTTTTGCATGTATGATCATCAGGGATATTGGTCTGAAGTTTTCTTTCCTTGATGTGTCTTTTTGTGATTTTGAGATCAGAGTGATACTAGCTTCATAGAATGTGTTTAAAAGGATTAACTCTTATTCCATTGAATAAAATATTTGAGGAGTATTGGTATTATCTTCTTTAAAGGTCTTGAAGAACTTGGTTGAGAATCCATCTGGTGAATCCACATTTCTTATGGAGGAAGGCAGCCAGACCCATACTGGACTTCTAGAAAGTGAGAGGTAATTATGTATTAGATCACTGAGGCCTAGGGTTTTGTCAGATAAAGCATGTACAGATAATTGTGCCAATTAACTCATGTATGCTCATTTCAACTGAGGAACTATCAAAGCCTAATGCAAAATCTGGGTGAGAAGTACTTGCACTCATCACACAGTGTTGGCAAAGATAAGTGTTCCCTCACTGGCCACTGCTTGACCATGGAGTTGCTAAAAATATCAGAGAAATTGTGCTCACAGACACTCTTCAAAGAACTGGTACCCAAGATAGTACAAGGATCATTTCTGCAACTATATAAATGATGTCTTGAAACAGAAATTTTAGCAATCCACAAAATGAGAGATTTTATATTTACTTACTTGCTTTGCTTTGGTTTCAGATTACAGGCATACACATCTCTTTCTGCTCTTATGCAGTGCTCACACAAGCAATTTTTTTCCAGGTGGAAGGTTACCCATTCATGCCATTTAAACACATCTGCAATAGGAGAAAGCAGGAAGCACTTGACTGCTCATCACTGACAATCTGCCAATCTTATCACATGGGATAAAGAACTGCCCTTGGTAGGAAAATTGGAGATGCTTGCTATTTGATATACTGGCTACAGTGTTGTGCAGTTAGAAACCGCACTGTAACAGGAATACGGATGACACTAAAATAAATAAATATATAAACTTCTTTCTATAGCTCCAACCTTATCTTAGATTTGCCATGAAGCAATAAAAATGTATTAGGTGACTCTGTCAGGGCTGGAGTCTCCTTCAAGGGGACTGATATCTGTAGAGAGAATCAGGAAAGTGAAGCTGGACATGTTCTCTTTTATACAAGAATTGCTCCATTTGGAGTGGTATTAACATCATCTCTTTAAAATTAGTGGCCCAGAAAGCAAAAAAAAAAAAAAAAAAAAAAAAAAAAAACTCTGGGAAAAATGAAGAAATGAAACTTTTGAAAGCACATTTATCTCAAAAACAAACACTCAAGATTAAAAGTACTTGGGACAGTTTTAGCTTTACCATAAAACTTTGATATTGTAGAATGGTTTTATACCAGAAATGTCAAGAATTTTTTACAAGTTGCAAAATTTGTTGAATGAGAAATATCAAGTAACAATTTTGTCAAAATGGGTTTTTTTTAATTATGCCAGTGCATCTGCAAAATCTCATCATTGTTACATAAAGGACACCAGTTCTAAAGAGATCTTGGTGCCATAAAATAGACACCTGAAGGAGCATCCTGGATTTATTTATGATGTTGTGAGAGAGTGACAGTGTGTTGGGGGGGCAGATTTCTACAGAGAAATCTCAGCTGGGGGGTTTTCTAAAATATTTATCCTGTGGCTTGTTTTTTCCAGGTTTATCTGTGTATGGTTATATACAACAAATATAAGTATATGTAAGACTTTCAGCCAGTCTTATCATTTGGGAACAGGAAGCTCAAATTTTAATCTTTATCTCTGGGACCACCTGCCACATGGATGGAATCAGCTCTTTCCTGTGCTCAGAAGGATGGTTCAGAAAATGAGAGACAATAATGCAAAAAGTTGCCAATAGTACTCTGCTGACTGATGGACAGGTAAAACTGAAAAGAGCTCTGCAGAGGGAGATGTTGCATGTCTTTCTCTACAATTGTCTAATTATTGTGACCAAAATCTAGTAATTATACTGCACACTCTCTTCCAGTTATCATTAAATTTTTTTTCACTGCTAGAAAAGATACCATTTCTACTCGATGCTTTCACTAAAAATATCTCACCTCTATCATTGTAGTTAATACCTAGAGTTCTGTTTGTTTGGTTTCCAAAAAAATGATTCAATTGGTTAGTGTCCAACATGTTTTTATTGAGGTTTTTTTTGTCATGCCCTGAATGAATATAGGAGATATAATGAAGATTTGATGATCTGCTCCCTGTTCTTTTAGATGTTATATTTGTATGTGATTTTTATATTTTATATGAGTGTGGGAAAATTACAGATGTGTAACTTGTACTCCGAAAAAATAGGGTACCATATAAAATAAAGGATAGAGGGTATTTGATTAGCACTGTGGAGAAAAGAGGGTATGATGTAAAATAAAATACAGAGAGTATTTAGGGATAGCCAGGGGGGAACTTAATCCAGGTTGCAAGCAGTTTACTACTCAGGAAGTGGGAGGAAGAACTGTATATCAAAATGTCCCCCAACATAAAATTTTAAAACTAACCATCTCTTGTACTTTTTCTAAATCAGAAATTGGGAGTGTCTAGGGGGGTGTTTCTGCCTCAAGGGGCAACTGGAGGTTGTAGTCATTTCAAGAATCATTTCATGGATGAACTTCAAACTCATGGGTAAGTGTGTTGGCTACCTCATATTCTCACTGGCTGCTGGGCAGGCTTTTTAATTGCTTCCATGTGAGCCTCTGCACAGTTCTTCTTGTATCATGGTAGGTCACTTTCTTTATAGTGAAACATCTTTGTGAAGCAAAGTACCACCATCTCTGATATGTGCTCTTGGTTAGACAAACAAACCATGGTGTGGCATGGAAGGATGCACAGAAGGATGAAAATATCAGGAAGCAAGTATCATTTAGGGCCATTTTTGAAGCTTGAAACCACAATGTCTATCATAAGAAACTTGGATTTTATTTTGCAGAGTTGTTATTGGAAAGTGATAAAACATAATTCATATTTAAAACATTTACTCGTTAGAAAATAATATATACTCAAGTTACTCAGATTTATTCAAGTTGGAGGGTGGTCAAAAGAAAAGCAGATAGACACAAGGTTATTGTCATTGTTCCAGTAAGAGAACAAGATCTATATTTTGGCACATAATATTTACAGAAATTTGGATAAAGACATATTTGGAATATATTTTAGTTATTGCTAAGAGCATTCACTTGTTTTCCACACTAAATGTCAATGCAGGTAAAACCCAGCCTTGGTATTTATCAAACATCAAGTAAGAGTATTTTAAAAATTTATTCTGCACAATGAGAATTTAGTCACTACAGAATAGTAAATGCTTTGATTTTATTATTTATGCCCTCACACTAAAATTGAACCATGGTATAAATAAATTACATGTAGGAATAAGTCCAAATTTGTCAAATTTTATAATTAATATGAATGGTGTTAATACAAATAAAATTGACATTTATTAGGATCTTTAGGTATGTTAGGATATAGTTTAAAAACATTAAACATTAAAATTATTCAAAGTTATTATTTCCCACATTATATAAAAATTTGATATTTGCAGAAATTAAGTGACTTCTCCTAGATTGCCAATAAAGTAGTTAGTTGAGTCCACATTTGAAAACAGGTCCATTTTATTTCATATTCTACTCTATAAATCAATGTGGAGTTTGCTATCTCTATTACTATATTTTTTCTTCTGAATTTCTTACATCTTTCAACCATGTAGGTTTTATTTTTAAACATTAACTTCATCTTTCCTTTTTTTTTTCTTTTTTGGTATCTGGAATTGAACCCAGATGTGCTTAAGAATTGAGCCACATCCCTGCCCTTATTTCATTTAAGGACTGGGTCTTGCTGAGATTCCTTGGGCTTTGCTAAAATGCTGAGACTTTCCTTGAACTCATGATCCTCCAGCTCCAAACTCCCACAGCTAGGATTATGGATATGGGCCATCACAACAGGCTCACCTTTACTTTTGATGAGAAAAAAAATTCATTGAGCAAAAGTTGGAATACAAGGTGTATTGAATAATTCAAGGTTTTTTTTTTTTTTTTTTTTTTTTTTTTTTTTACTGGGGAGTGGACACAGGTGCATATTAACACCCTACTACATCCCCAGTCTTTTTATTTCATTTTTTAAAAATCTATTTTGATGCAGGGTCTTGTTAAGTTGCTGACAATCCTGTGAGGTGAGGTTTCCTTGACTGGTTTCATTATTGGAATCCTGCTCTCTGAGATGCCTGTAAGTAGTCAGGATTACAGGCAATTGCCACTCTGCACATCTGAACTTCAATTGAATTCAATCTGAATACAATTGAAGAATACATTCAGAATACATTTCAGTGGAAGAAATACCTATAGTGCAACTTTGTAATTGAATAAGATGTTATAAAAAGTAAAGAGAAAGAAAAATCTCTTCATCCAAGTTGTTGCACTAGGTAAAATTAAAGCTCTAAGTAGGGAGACTATTTGTATAGGAACAAATCCTTACTTTTTGTATATAGAATATTTATCATTATCATTATCATTACAAAATTTGGATAGGTTCAATACCTTAGGTTTTTCTTAAAAATTTTTTTGCATGTGCCACTACATCCAAATCCCTTAGATATTATACTAAGAGAGCCAGATGTATTCAAATTTAATTTTTCTAACAATCTCTCAAGGAAAATTGCTTTACACATTGAACACTTGGGCTCAGGATGTTCATTATATACTGGGACTTGGCAGAGATGAGGTGTGAACACAGGAATTAATTCCAACAGCTGAATCCTTTTACTTGACCACATTCTTTTCAGGTGCCTAGTCTGAGCTCAGTATGAAGGCCAATAAGCAGACAAGACATTATTATATTCAAATTAGTGAACTCTATAAAACCATAAAGTCTATTTGCTCATAACTTACTTTCAGTTGTTAGGGAGGAATATATTTTTCTTCATCATTCTTGGATTAGTTTCTTAGTAATTTTGGTAAACTTCAAACTAGAAGACCATTTTTTTTAAATCTAAAGGTGTCTATTGCTCTGGATATTGCAAACATCCAAATGGGTTTCTGTTTTGTTAATATGGTTTGCTAAAATTATTTTACATACATTCTTTTCTCCTGGAAAATTGCTACTTTAGATACATTGGGGGAAATATTCCCACAATCTACTTCTACAGATGACTTTTAATTTTGATCTTACCCATCTCAAATAAATTTACACCATGTGTTTTCCACATACTGCTTGTGAGATGACTTTTTAGGCCACTTGAATGTTTCCATGAAGTCACAAACTATATATCCATTGATGCAAACATTATTTTAGGTAAACAGTTCCTAAAAGGTTTTTAAGACTTTTATGTTTATTACATATTTCAAAATATGAGTCATGCATTATTATTTGTTATTATTACTTATTATTTATTTTTTGTGAAAACCCAAAACCCTTAAAGCAGAAATATTTGATTAAATAAAAATTATTAAATGCTGCTATCTTTCAAAATTTCTGACCACAATTTTTCAGAATGTTTTCTACATTTCTGATCTCATAAGAAATGTTTAATCAAATTCACAAATCATCTTACTGGAAATAATAATTTTGTAAAATAAGCAACAACCAAACACCGACAGCTCCTGAAATAACAAACATGTGTCTTTTCATGTCTCACACTTGGACAAAAGACTAGGTGATATACTGGATCATTTAATTTGTTGAAATAACCTGAGACCAGCAGTTAATATTCAGTACTAAGACCATTTGTTCTCAGCCACAGTGGCTGCCTTCAGTTCTTCATTATATTGGTTCTTCTTTGGACTCTTTAGGAAACTGCTTTCAGTCATTAGGATGAACTCACAGAAATAAACTAAATTGGGATAAATAATTGACCAGCTGCCACATATTTCTTAATTGAACTAGGTCAGTATTAGTACAATACAGAGGATTAAATTGTGTTTTTCTAATTGGCTAAAATAATATATTTCCTCTATTTTATGCTGAATGGTGACAGTATTTCCTAAGGATTATTTTGATTTTATTCTCAGTCTTTTTCATACTAAATTGGAAAAAGGATTTAAAACAGATGGACTTTAATTACCATATGTTAGAAAGGTACAGTATTTAAAAAATTGGACTTTTAATTAAAAAAGGTAGTTTAATGAACATAAAGTTTTAGAAAGAAGTTAATGTTTTCTCTGTTAATACCCATAGAGAAATCTTAAAGGATTTAAAGAAAAGAATTGACTACTCACCTTGCAACACATCACATGATACTTACACTACATCCTTTGTAGCTTTGAAACTTAGATATTTTTATCTTTTCCTCACTTTTTCACTGACCTTCTCCCTGATCTTTTCACTAAAATTCTCCTCACTGATCTTTTTCATAACCTTCTGCTCTCTGATTTTCTCTTCCTTGATCTTTGCCTTCCTGAACTCTCCTCTCTAAATTCATTTTCTCTGAATCACCCCTGTAAAAACTTCCTGTTCCTGCTGATAGGGAGAATCACAAACTTTAGGACAGGAATCCCCTGTTTCTCCTTTGCTAGCAAAGCAATAATTCATTTTTTTCTTTTGCTCAAAACTGTGTCCTCAATATTAGATTGGCATCTGGAATAAGGATTGAGCTTGTGGCAATAAATTTGGCACCCTAGATGGGATGTGAGGGCAGGCCCTGCTCTAGTTTTCTTGATCAGGCTTGGTCTTCAAGTGACTCCCACTTCCATGATGAGAGTATGAGATGACTGATGAGTTTTTTGAGAGAAGACTGCTGAAGAAATTTGGTGATGGTGTGAGATTGCCTCAAACCAAACCAGAGGAGTTGTTCCATAAAGGATGGGACTTAAGGACTGTCACAAGAGCTGTTGAAGCTCTTTTACCTTCAGGGACTTCCTGCCTTTTTCCTCTGAACTGCACAGGTTGCTCTATCAGTTGTTTCACTTTTAGAAAAAGGAAACCGAATACAAGAAATTGTGACACCCTTTGCCACTTGGTTTTGGCCTCAGTCATTTGTTGTGCACACCAACACCCTTGATTCCATACAGCTAATTCTTCTTTGTGGGAACATCTGATTTCTTCTTTGGACATCTGTGGTTCTGGTTATGTGGGAGTCATGATTCATTGAGAATTAAGAACCTAGAGATAAGTACTCCCTTCTTATCTGTTCTAGATTCTCATCTGTTTGTTGGCCTTGGTCTTTGGAATTCCTTCTGGTTTTCTGATTATTTGTATATACTAATGCCCCCTTTGAGATATGGCTTGCACTTCACTTGTTCTATGGTTAATCTCTTGGGAAAGATCTTGCCCTATCAATTTGAAGGTTTCCATCTGTTGGCCATGGTTTTGTGATTCCTCTCTGGTTGCTTCTCTATGTTTCATTTTTGTACAATAAAGCAGTTAGAATTGGTCTGTTGGAGGTAACATGAGTTGAAAATAGGGTCACCTTTAAGTCTACAACAATGTTTTTTACTGTAATAATCTGACTTTTAAATAGCTTCCTAGATTATTGTACAATCTTTCAGTTGGAGTTGATCTGTCCAAGTTAAAGTAAATGAAAGAAATTTGTACATGCTGGTTTGTCTGTTTAAAAGGTTTCCATATGTTAGCCCTAGTTTTGGTGATCCTCTCTTTTCTGTGCATATTGGTACAAGTGCGTCTAGAGAAAGATAGTTTACTGTAACAAAATCTGGAATTTGATCCTATAATAATAAGCCTGTCTAAGAAAAAGAGGGTTTACTGTTAAACAATATGGATATTAAATGTTTTTTCTGGATTATTATACAATCTTGACACTGAAGTTGATCTTCTAGGGTTAAAGTATATGAAAGAGATTATTTTTGTAGAGGCATATATGCAGTTGCATAAAAGGTGTCTGAAGCATTAAGAACTAAGTTGAAGATGCCAAATTTTAGTTTGACCCCAGGAAGTTGCATATAATCTAACTGAAGTCAAGCACACTACATCTAATCTGGGGGAGGGAATCCTAGAAAGTCTGCCTAGGCTGTAAAAAAATGGTCAAAGAGAACATGGCCTCTGCCTGCCTTACAGCCCCTTTTCCTATGGAGGGTGGATATTGCTGTCCACAAAGGATGTGGCAGCACATATGAGAACTCTCAGTTTATGAACTGGGGACAGGAATATTCTCCATTTTTAAGATCTAACAGGGGACCCCATTTTTCCAGGGAATATTTATTACTGGGACAAAACAATTTTTGCTATAACAATTTCTCATCCAACTAAATGCCTGGAGAGAGTTGCAGAATCCATAACTGATTAAACAAACAACTGTTATTTAGGTTCTAACAATATAGTAGACACCCTAAATATATGTGACATGGTATAAATATGCATCTGAGAACTCTATCTCTCTAAGCCTTGTCTAAGTTTTCTGTAAAAATTTATAAAATGAAAGTTTATATAAGGTTACTGGCAAGATACCAATAACTGCTCTCTTTGATATATTGTATCTGATATAGAAAGGTCACAGTCATTTGAAGACCTGTCTTATATCTGCTTGCTTAGACTAAGTCAATTTCCGATCATTAACATTGTTTTCTAAATGTATAAGAGATTTAAGGCTATCTTTTTATTTTTGTTAATCCATGAAGACCTGTGATTATTGTCACCATACACTCTGTATGCTAAATTTTACCATAATTAAACTTAGTCAAATGTAAAAAGCCTTCTCTTCAGAGATCACTTTGCCAAGTCAGTATTCTCTGAAGTACAATTAGATGTATCAAAAGGCTCACATTTGTAGGGAAATAACAAATTTGATTGGTATTTATTTGTGCATTTGATGTTTTATAGCTAAAGTAACCTGTTGTCAATAAATTATATGTCCAATTTTGTATGACTCTTCACACTGCAATTGGAATTTAAATGCATTTTTGGAAGGTCTTAGAGAGAACCTAATCTGCTTGAAGGTGATATTGTAAAACATGGAAGAATTCTGCCACTTTTTATGCAAAAATAATGTGAAAAGCTGTTTCAGTCTGTCTTTGATTTATGTTTTCACATGTAATGTTGTATTGTGTGTAAAGAGCCCCACTTTACCAGAGATAAGACTCTACCTCCCACTTACTCTATGTTAGAATGTCACCAAAATAATCTAGACATCAGTTTATTTAAAGTTGTGTTCAAAAGATTGATTTTTTTGTAAAGATTATTTTTGTCTCATACAGGGAATGTAATGTATACCTAAAGGTTCAAGAATATTAAAGTCATTATTCTTGGTTCATAGCCATCACAAAAACTGAAGATTTTTTTTTTGCTCTCTTAATTTCATTTTGTATTTTCCAAGTAATCTGTAGAGTATAAAATGCTTACTTTAAAAAATGTAAAGGGGTATCTTTACAATTACATATACTAAAGTCATAACCTGTTATTCTCTCTTTAAACAGGTGAAACAGTCTTTCCTTGTGTTTAAACTCTAAAACATAGTGAACAATGCAAAAAAGTGAAAGGACCAAGAAAGAAGCAGCCAGTATTTTGGTTTTTCAATCTAAATTCACCAAGGATTCAAAGAATGACAGGACCCATCTCTGGGCCCTGCACCTCTAGTGAGTCACCTGATCTGCTGATAAGGGATATTGAGAGGACCCTAGAGAACAAGAAGCTAGCCAGTACACATTCTACTAAGAAATGGGTCAATGGTAATGGAAATAACCCTGATGTATCCAAGAAAATCCACATATGGTCAGCCAGACCTGAACCGATCCTGACAGTTGGCACACCTGGTAGAGGAAAACTAAAGAAGTCAGGATGCTTGGCACCTTGTCCCCAAGAGTGATCTCTGAGGACTCTCAGTTGACATTTAAGAGTAGGCAGGACAAAGGTCAGTTTTGACCAATATGTTCTCAAACACCTGGAAGGAAAGTAAAGCCTGTGCACAGTCCTACATGGACATTTAAAAGGAAAATCAATGGTTTTTAATATAACTTAAGAGGTATACTTGTGTGAACCCTGCAAAAGTAAGTAAAGCTGGAGGTTATCATGAAAATGTTCTTATATAAAAGTGCCTAATAATAATGACAAGAGTTGCAAATTTCTCCTGAGTTAATTTCTGTCTGATTTCATAGACCTACAAAACTTCCTAACCTCCTACATTGATCAATTTCATCTGTTTTTCCTTGATAAGTTTATGAGTTACATTTCACATGGTTTTCAGAGATTGAGTAAAATACCAATTTTTTTGTGCTTACTATTTACAAAAAGTAGTGATTTACTGCCCTGCTTATTGTGAACTTAACATGAACCCTGCCCTACTTATGCCTTGTTCAGCCACGTGCCATCTGCCACTGTAGACCTCTGGACTGCTCTGATGCTGAATGCCCTTAAATGTCCATGCCCCACCTGATAGGGAACAAGAATTTTGGGATATTTCCCCTATTTTCCCCTGCTTTCAGGAGAAAATAGATTGGAGATATTGTTGCCCACTTTCCATAGAAATAGAAGCAAGAAATTCACAGTGGGGCAATGTAACATAGGATCATTTGATGCGTTGAGTATATCCCTTGTCACTTTAAAAATTATATACATATTTCTTTTTCCTAACCATTTCCCTGACCTTCTCCCTAATCATCTTTTCTCTAAACTTCTCCCTGATCTTAACCCTAAACTTCTCCTCCCTGATCTTCTTTTCCTTGATCTTATTCCTGATCTCTCCTTCCTGAACTCATTTTCTCTCAATCACTTCTATAAGAACTCCCAATTCCTTGGGCTGAGATTGTAGCTCAGTGGTAGAGTGTTTGCCTAGCATTGGGTTCGATTCTCAGCACCACATATAAATAAATGAAATAAAAGGTCTATTAACATTAAAAAAAATTTAAAAAAAAAAAACTCCCAGCTCCTGATTATAGGCAAAATCACAGTCATTGGAACAGGTGTCCCCTATGTTTCTCCTTTGGTAGCAAGGTAATAAACCATCTTTCTTCTTTCCCCAAACACATCCTCATTATTGGATTGGCAACAGGGACAAGGATTGAGCTTCTGGCAATAACCTCACACCCACTGAAACCATCACTAATCTCATACTTTATTCGATAGGCAAATTAACAGCAACAAATTATGTGTACATAAGAGATTTTTGAACAAGCTTCTGATTATTAGTTCTCACTACAATTTTAAATGGATATTTGAGGGAAAATAGCAATTTCTATCACAAAATGTAACCATAACATGTCTCTACATAAAAAGGCAAGGGAGAGTATTACTTTACAATATTTCCTTCCATGGTACAAGTTCTAAGCTGCCATCTTCTTAAACTTTGGAAGCAATAAACTACATATGGAAACAGTAATTTATTTGGGTAGATTTTTTTTATTTTAATCACTTAGTTTATCCTCAGAAATGTATGTCATAAAAAAGGAATGAAAAGGAGAAATAGGGAAGTCAGTAGAGGAGAAGTATGGGATCAAGATGGAGGTAGGGAGGGAAAGGGAAAAGCTGGGTAATACTACTAAAAATATACTGTATAAATTGTGAAGATACCTCTATGAATTCCATATTTATGTATAATTGTATTTCACCAATAAAAATGTAAATAAATTAAAGAAAAACTAGTAGAGAAAAGGAAGGGGAACAGGGCAAGGAAGGTAAAGAGGACAAGAGAAGTGCTAGGGAATAAATTAGAGTAAATAATAATACATGCATGGAGGAATATATCACAATAAGAACCAATTCTATGTAAAATTATAATGTAATCACATTACATAAAACTGAAATATTAGAATTTTATTTATTTTAGTGTAGTGCAATTGCAGATAATAATAGCAATACTGTTGCAGCCAGAAGACAGATTTGTGTTTCTTAATGTCTATGTGATAATAGTATTTCAGATTGACAGTTAAAATTTGAAGAAGTACACTATGAGTCCTGTACTATTCACTTTAGCATAAAGCTTTACTGGAATACTTATATTTAGCACTTATGAGATAGACATTCTACTTTTATATCTGTAACTGTTCATGATTTTTCTTTTCCAAGCCCATAATAAAAATAATCATGTCAGAAACTCTTGTATCTTGGGGTAGCCAAAAACAGAAGGCCTACGACCAAAAAGTGAGTTCCATCCATTTGGTACATAGGGATCACAATTTCCAGGGCTTTTTGCAGTTGTGTAGGAATTCAGAACATAAGTAAGCTCAGAACTGTACTCTCTCCCTTCTCAGGTTCTAGCACTTCTGTTTAAGCTGTTTAATTTTGGCAAGTTAATCTCTCTATGGCTCCACTTATTTTTGCAAATAATATTTGAGAATTAAACTAAATAACATTGTAGATTTACACATGGCACCTGGTATGTTTTTAGTAAATACCAGCTATCATTTTTAGTTGAGAAAAGAAAATATTGTTACACTTGCTAAAATCAATTTTTTCTGACATCAGGAATGGGTACCCTTTACACTTTTTGATGTACAGAAAGGTCTACTGAAATGACTGTTTCCATGTTAATAAATATTCAAGTTTCCACATGATATATAATTCAGAGACCTGAATAAAATGTAAATATAAAAATATAGTTTCCCAAACTAAGGAATTTTAATTTTTCTTCTGTTACCTAGATTTTATTGAGAAGTAAGATTTTTGTCCATTTCCTTGTCTTCTAAGTATTTAAGCCTCAGACCCATCATGAGAATTAAAACTGTCCATAAAATCAATTACCTGTGTTAATGGCATGATGGAAATTCAGTAGAAATTTTTAAAAAGCACTTTTAGTGATGATTTTTCAAAAGGCAGCTACCATCAAGGTTCACAGGGATGAAAGATGATTTGTCAACTGTATTCTTCCTGTTTTTGTCTCTACTAGATTAGGTTAAACTCTGTTTTAGGCCATGGTTTTTCAGAATTTTGCCTGAATATAGGATGGAAAAGTGAATAAAATCATAAAAAGTAAAATTTAAAATGGCCTACACTTATAAATACTAGCATATCTTACAACCATGAAGCTTAAAATGATATGATAAATTGTTGTCATCATAGAAAATGATCATAAATTTTTCTAAGCTGAAAATATCTTAGAACATCTACTTTAATATATATTTGTAAACAATTTAATATAATTTGGTAAATCCAACCACTTAAGACTTCAGAAAATAAGCACCTTGGAAATAACTGATGAATGTTTATAACTGTCGGGGTTCCCGGGACCCCCAGCCTTGAGAACGGTCAAGATGGCGCCTGGCACTGAGCCAAAAGTGGCCAGCTATACAGTAAACAACCAGCAAATTCCAATGATTGGCTAGTTAATGATGTGATTAGAGCATGCCCCCCTCGTGTACCTATTCTATGCCTGCAGCTGTCCGTGCGTTTACCTCGTGTGCTCTCCCCTGATTGGTTGAAGTGTATATAAGCTTGGTGGGTGGGGGAGTAAGAGGTTGCTGAAGCAGAAGCTGGGAGTAAGAAGAAGCTGAGAGAAGAAGAAGCTGAGAGTAGGAGAAGAAGCGAGGAAGAAGAGTGCGAGCGAGGATGTGAGCCGAGCGGGAGAAGCGGAGCGGCCGAAGTAGGCGTGAGCTGAGCGGGAGGAGCGGAGCGACCGGAGCAGGCGAGAGTTAAGCAGAGGGAAAGAGAGCAAGAGAAAGAAAAGAGAGAAGGGGATAGAAAAGAGGGAAAGAAAGGAAGACTGTGCACAATAAACTTCCAAAGCTTCAGACATTTGTCGTGTCTCTCTCTGCGGCCAGAGGGAACGTGATAACTGGTGCCGAAACCCGGGAAGATGAAAATTTTATAAAGAAAGCAAGGTAAGATATCTAAAAAATTTTTTTTAATAAGTTAAACCGGTTATAAAAAAGTTAAAGGGTATCAGGATACGCCATCAGCGGTCCTGGGGACACGCGGAATGCAGTCCAGTTAAAGGGTATCAGGATACACCATCAGCGGTCCTGGGGGCACACAGGATGCGGCCCGATTAAAATAAAAGTAAGGACACATCAAAGGTGGTCTGGTATCAGGATACGCCAGCAGCGGTCCTGACGCGTAGAACGCGGTCTAATTAAAAGTGAAAGTAGAAACACGCTTGAAGCGGTCCAATTAGGGTATAGGTAGCACGTGAAAAGCCGCTATAAAAATTTTAATGCACACTTGATAGATAGTTTTCCTTTCAGTAATCTCGTTGCTCCTGGCAGCTAGGCCACTGTTTGTTATTGTAAATGCCATAACTGAAGCTATTCAAATTAGTAACAATGGGGTCTGAAACGTCTAAATTCAGAATGCAGCAACCCCTCAGGGAGCTATTAAAAAACCATAGGACACCATTAAAGGAAAAAACAGCTAAAGTATTTCTCGATATTGTGGAAAGGGTTTCCCCTTGGTTTTTGGATGAGGGCCTTTTGAATACCCTACAGTGGGAACAGCTGGGGGAGGACCTTCGTATAGCGAATAGGCAAAACCCTTTGCCAGTAGGCACTATGGCTATTTGGTCTCTTATTAAATCCTGTCTGCAAGATAAAAACAAAAAACCTTCACTCACCGAGCCTTTAGCTGAGGGAAGACAGGTTTTGGAAGAAATAAAAGAGGAACGATCATATCTTTCTCAAAATTCAGAAAAAGGAACTAATTCAGATGAGGAACTATCAGAACAGGAACTATCAGGAGAGGAACTGGAAAAAAGAGTACAAAGATTAAGACTAGATGAAAAGCGCCCTCTAGTGCCTGTGTTGCCTAGTGCACCTCCCATAAATAGGGAACCCCCTTATGAAGCGTCTGGTTTCGGATTACGCTCAGAATGGAGTCATCTTGGATCTGTAGCATATCCTGTTTTTGAGGATGCTCAAAATCAAAGATTCCACCAACCCTTAGATTTCAAAATAGTGAAACAGTTAAAAGAAGCAGTTAGCACATTGGTCCTCAGTCAGCCTTAGTAGATACCTTGACATCATTAAACTTAGTGCCCCAGGACTGGACTAATCTTGCTAGGGCCACTCTGTCTGGGGGACAGTACCTTATGTGGAAAACATCATGGCAAGAAATATCTACGGATACCACCCGCCGAAATGCGGCAGCGGGGAATCCCCAAGTCGATAGGGACATGCTTATGGGTGTAGGACCTTATGAAACCCTTCAGGCACAGCTTAATTATCATCCAGCAGTCTATGAGCAAATTGCCGTGGCTGCAACCAAGGCCTGGAAAACATTACAAGGAGCAGGAGATTTGCAGGGCCAGTTGTCAAAGGTAACTCAAGGGAGTAGTGAGCCCTACGTGGACTTCGTCGATAGGCTAATTCAGATAGCATCACTCATCTTCGGAGATGCAGAGCAAGCCATGCCCCTAGTAAAACAATTGGCTTGCGAAAAAGCCAACAAATGGTGTAGGGAGGCCATAAGACCATGGAGAAACAAAGACTTGTCCACCTACTTAAAAGTGTGTAGAGATGTAAATGATACTTCGGCGCAGAGCAGTGCCTTTGTAGCAGCCATAGACAGACAAACCACCTTGTTGTCTACCGCACTTGCACAAGCCCAGGGGAGGTTCCCTTCAAGAACTAATAAAGAGTCTTTAGGATCATGTTTTGTGTGCGGACAGAAGGGACATCTAAAAGCCACTTGTCCAAACAAAAGGCAACCCTTTGCCCAAGGTGGGAACATCCATACAAAGAATAACTTGGGAACCGGACCTGGACTATGTCCAAGATGCAGAAGAGGAAGTCATTGGAATAGTGCCTGTCAGTCTATTAGAGATAGGGAGGATAATTTCCTAGGGTTGAATCCTAAACTTCAAATAAACGGGAGACAGGGCCCTCCCCGGGGCCCGCAACAAATATACGGGGTAATTCAACAAGTTCCCCGACGGTGGTATCCTCCCACAGAGAAGGGGAGCGCAGAGCCACCTCAGGAAGTGGCGGATTGGACATCTGTGCCACCTCCAGACTCATACTAACCCCAGATATGGGGGTGCAGATGATTGATACTGATTGGCATGAAAAAATCCCACAGAACAGTGTAGGACTATTACTAGGTAGAGGTTCCTCAACACTAAAAGGACTTATAGTACACCCAGGGGGTATTGATCCTGATTTCACTGGACAAATAAAAGCCTTGGTCTCTTCACCAAAAGGAATTACGGTCATCTCTCCAGGGGATCGCATTGCACAAATGCTTATATTACCCAGTCGACATTCTTTGTGGCCCAGTAAAAATACAAATAAAAGACAAGGAGGTTTTGGATCAACAGGAACCACTTTAATAAACCTTACTATGGATATGGGACAGAGGCCCCTCCTAAAATTAAAAGTGGGAAATATGGAATTTACAGGTTTATTAGATACGGGAGCAGACAAAAGTATTATTAGCGCAATGGTCTGGCCAAAGCACTGGCCATTGATCACAGCAGCTCAGAGCTTGAGAGGCTTAGGAGTAGCAGAGAAGCCCCAATCAAAGTGCTTCCTCATTATCGTGGAAAGATACAGAGGGACACACAGGAACATTTCAGCCATATGTCTGTATGTTCCTATTAGCCTATGGGGACGAGATGTCCTGCAGCAAATGGATATGAAACTCACCACTGATCAGACTTACCAAGGGACTCCTGTAAGAAATACGTTACAAAATATGAACTATGATGATAAAAAAGGATTAGGAAGACATAGTCAAGGATCTACCCAACCACTGCCTTTACTTCCACCAAAAATGATTCTCATGGATTGGGTTTTTCCTAGGGGCCACTGATAAACCATCAATCCCTATAATATGGAAAGATGATAAGCCTCGCTGGATTCCACAGTGGCCCCTAACAAAAGAGAAGCTAGAGGCAGCTCATAAGTTAGTACAAGAGCAGGTACAAGCAGGTCATTTACAACATTCTACTTCTCCTTGGAATACTCCAATATTCTTAACAAAGAAAAAATCAGGAAAATGGAGGTTATTACATGATTTAAGAGCCATAAATGAACAAATGTACCCTATGGGACCCATCCAATGTGGACTCCCTCTTGTCACTGCGCTACCAAAAAATTGGCCTACTATTATTCTGGATTTAAAAGATTGCTTTTTCTCTATACCCTTACACAAAATGATTGTTGGAGATTTGCCTTTACTTTGCCCTCTCTTAATCACACTCAGCCTGATCAGAGATTCGAATGGACCGTGTTGCCTCAAGGTATGGCTAACAGTCCTACTATATGTCAAATATATGTAGATAAAGCGTTAACAACTACTAGACAAAAGTTTAAGAGATTGTTGAATTATCATTATATGGATGACATACTTATTTGCCATCCAGAAAAAGAAGTTTTGTTAGAAGCATTACAATTTATAACTCAAGCATTAGAAAAAAGAGGACTAACGATAGCCCCTGAAAAATTACAATTAGAGGAGATCCAAGAATATCTGGGTACAAGGCTCACTGCTACTACAGTCAGACCATCAAGGTTGACCATCAGGACAGATCAATTGAATACCTTGAACGATTTTCAGAAACTCTTAGGTGACATTAACTGGATCAGATCCTATTTAAAATTATCCACAGGGGAATTAAAACCTTTATTCGATATATTAAAAGGTAATCCTGACTTGAATTCCCCTAGGAAACTTACTCCTGAAGCACGGATATCCTTACAGCTAGTAGAGAATAGACTTCAGCAGTGATACGTTGATCGTTGTGATCCTACTCAACCATTAAGTCTAATCATAATCTCAGAGAAACATACCCCTTTTGGCATAGTTTGGCAAGGAGGACCTCTGCAAAGTATAAATCTCCCTAGCTCTCCGGCTAAAACATTACAATCATATCCCAAGCTATTGCTCAGGTAATATTCAAGGGAATAGAATCTTGCATTACTGTTTTTGGAATCCATCCGTCTATTATTATAACTCCTTATTCCACTCAGCAAATTAAATGACTAATTAATAATGATGATGATTGGTCAGTATTATATTGTTCCACTTCAGCTCAGTTCAATAACCATTATCCCCAACATCCCTGGATTCAATTCTGTAAAAATACTCCCATAATTTTTCCAAAAGTGACTAGTGTCCAGCCTCTTAAAGACTGTGTAACCATTTTTACTGATGGCTCCAAAAATGGAGTAGGTGCAGTACTTATCATTAAACAACTTCACACCATAATAGTTCCACCCAACTCCGCACAGGTTACTGAACTTGCAGCTGTAATATTAGCCTTTAAATTAGCAGATAATCAGCCATTCAATCTTCTATCTGATAGCTTATATATCGTTAACGCTTTACAGGTTCTTGAAACGGTACCCCATATTTCTTCCATGTCCACGGTAGCTTCTTATTTTACTACGCTACAAAACCTTATCCTACAGCGTAAACATCTATTCTATGTAGGATATATTAGAGCTCATTCTAATTTACCAGGACCTTTGGCCAATGCTAATGACTTGGTAGATATGGCCACCAAATCAATTTTTGTTTTTTCCATAGAGGAACAAGCAAAACTCTTTCATGAAAAATTTCATGTAAATTCCACTACTTTGAGCAGAAAATTTCCTATATCTAAATGTATGGCTCGACAAATAGTAAAAAATTGTCAACATTGTGCTCCTTTAATCCCAGTACAATCCTTTGGAGTTAACCCCAGGGGACTGCTGCCTGGTCATATTTGGCAGATGGATGTAACTCATATTTCTGAATTTGGTACTGTTAAGTATGTACATGTGTCAGTAGACACTGCTTCAGGGGTCATTATGGCTTCCTGCTCATTCTGGAGAAAAGGTAAAAGATGTCATTCAACACTGCCTACAAGCATTTGCTGGCTGGGGCATACCTAAAGTTATTAAAACAGATAATGGTCCTCTTATACTTCCAAAAGCTTCCGGTTGTTTTTACAAACATTTAACATCCAATCAGTCACTGGCATCCCCTATAATCCTCAGGGACAGGGCATTGTGGAAAGAGCACATCTTACTTTAAAAATTGCTCTAAATAAACAAAAAGGGGGAATAGGAGCCTCCTACAAGTCTCCTAAAGATAAACTTAATTTAGTTCTTTTCATTCTAAATTTCTTAACTCTGGATAGGGACGGCCACTCTGCAGCTGATCAACATTATAATCCCCATGATACTCCTCAAGTAGGGCAAAATGGAAAGATATCCTGACAGGTTGTTGGAAAGGACCGGATCCAGTCCTTCATTGGGTCCGAGGGTCTGTTTGTATTTTCCCACAGGATCAACAGACTCCAGTCTGGATTCCAGAAAGGCTAATCAGAGTTTTACAGCATGCAAGTGATGCTGCTCCTCCTCGCAATGGCGAGCCTGAGCCTTCCTCCAATAACAAAAACTCAGACGGAAAGGCAAACCCGGAACCTATGGGCCATTGTTAGCCTGGCCATATTTTTACTTCTAACTAACACATTTTTTATCCTTCCTTTTCTTGCTTTTCACCAATTCCTCTACAAGCCTGTCAATTCTACTGATGATTTTTCAGGTCGTGCTGTTTTTGGTGACAAGGATATCTCTAGCCTTTCTTTGCTTTAACAGGAGGAATTTCTGCACTTTGCCGTTGGAATCATACTACAAATCCAACCCAGAGTAGAGCAACTCGTTCTGCTGACCCTAGCTGTAATATTGCTTTTCCTCCCACGTCAGCTTGTGTATTTCCTCCCTTTTATGTTTCTACCAACTAACATTTCTAATAACACCTCTTAACTGTTCACTAACCGTGTGCTATCTCTCACAATGCTGGAATGGTTCTTTTGCCACCCGTGCAATTTGATGCACATTCCTATCTTCCTACCAGTCCTAGTTTCTGTTGCAGATATAGAATTGCCAGTGCTATTATCAAGAAACAGAAGAGGCTTTGACATTGCAACAGCCGTGATCATTGCCATCACAGTCCTTGCAGTAGCAGCATTGACACAACCATAACAACGATCATTTGGCCGAAAATACAGCTGCAGCCTTACAGACCATAGAGACTCTATCAGAGAGTGGACTTACTATAAGAACAAGTGGATACCTTGCAAGAACTTTTGGGACTGGGATGCGTTTATTCCCTGAGAGCTGTTTGTGTTGCCCGTATTGTAACTCTACTGGGATGTATATTGTTTCTGTATTTAATATGGCTATATGGTTTTTCTTCTGTTTATAGATTTATCAAACAGCGGGCAGGCTTAGGAGCTATGGTGGTACTCCTCTGCCTTGGCCTCCTTCTCTTCATTTGTTTTGGCATGCATCTACAAGCTAGCCAATAGAGAGATCAAATTATCTTTCATCAGGCCATGACCGCCCTAAAGGCCGACAGCCCCCCATTAGTATGGCTCTTGATGCTGGACCGGTAGTCAAAGACGGGTAATGAAGGAGGTGGCTGTGTACCAACCTAAGACAGGAGCTGCAGCATGCTCTGCAGGCTCTGATGACGGGTAAGGACATATGCTGACCACTCAGCCTAAGACAGACACGGTCCCGAGCCTTAGTTTAATAATAAAGAAGGGGGATATGTCGGTGTTCCTGGGACCCCCAGCCTTGAGCACGGTCAAGATGGCGCCTGGCACTGAGCCAAAAGCGGCCAGCTATACAGTAAACAACCAGCGAATTCCAATGTTTGGCTAGTTAACGATGTGATTAGAGCATGCCCCCCTCGTGTACCTATTCTATGCCTGCAGCTGTCCGTGCGTTTACCTCGTGTGCTCTCCCCTGATTGGTTGAAGTGTATATAAGCTTGGTTGGTGGGGGAGTAAGAGGCTGCTGAAGCGGAAGCTGGGAGTAAGAAGAAGCTGAGAGAAGAAGAAGCTGAGAGTAGGAGAAGAAGCGAGGAAGAAGAGTGCGAGCGAGGACGTGAGCCGAGCGGGAGAAGCGGAGCGGCCGAAGTAGGCGTGAGCCGAGCGGGAGGAGCGGAGCGACCGGAGCAGGCGAGAGTTAAGCAGAGGGAAAGAGAGCAAGAGAAAGAAAAGAGAGAAGGGGATAGAAAAGAGGGAAAGAAAGGAAGACTGTGCACAATAAACTTCCAAAGCTTCAGACGTTTGTCGTGTCTCTCTCTGCGGCCAGAGGGAACGCGATATATAACCACAATAAATTTAAGTTAGGTGTTTGATCCAAATGTATTACATACAGAAAACTAAAATAGTTATGCTAAAAAATTAAAAACAAAACTTCTATAAACAGAAGCATGAGGTTGAAATACTTCCCCAAATATTTCAAAGGCCTTCTTGGGTCTCAGGATCCAACAATGTTACAACATACTCTTCTAGACACTGAAGAAAAAATACCAGAGACATTCTCTGACCACGGTTATTTGCAAATATTCTATTATAAAAAAATCCAGAAGTACTTATAAAATTTAATGAATAATATATCAATAATTTTGTTTGGTTTTTATCTTTCTAGAAATAATAACTTAAATATGAAACAGAGAATAAAACTAATGGATATGTGAACAGTAAGCCCTGTGGATGAAATGGGAGAAGGCAACATCAATTCTGTAACATTTTTTTGTCTTGGGCTGATGCCCAGTCAATTACATGGCCACTTCCAGGTATAAAGCACTAGTTTGGAACATCAACATGTGAGATTTGGAGTGAGGATACACTTGAGCTGGTAATATATACTAGTGGGTTTCTGAAAACAGACTCCCAGGAATGGGAATACTGAATGAAGGGATGTGAACATGCAACATTTTAATAGATACAGGCAAATAGAATCACAAATGGTCTGCTGAAGTTTAATTGGCAAAAGAAATCTCTGATTGTAGCAGCTCATCTCAGTCAGGATTCTCTTGATTTTGACATTTAAAAAGATATTTTTCTTGATTAATCTCTTGTCTTGAGGTAAATAAGATCACGTTGTTCCATTTTTTTCAATTTCCAACTGACAAACTTAGTTACTTCTCAGTTGATTTATCAGTCATATAGATTATTTTCTTCCCTCAGTCCTACTCAGATATTGGGCCCCATATTGTGCTTTCTTACACAAAAAAGTCTTGAAACATTTGCCCTAATGTAGAACCTGGGTTGAACTGTTACTGAAAAATTTCCTTAACATGAAAGAAGGGCAAACAGTAGTCTATCAATTCAAATGGACCTCCTAGGATGTTTTTGCTAGGCTCTCTCTTTAAAATGGAGTAGAAATATTATTTCTGTAGACAAATATCCCCTATATCAGGAGTAAACCAGACTTTGAGAATCTTAGGATTTCATACAGTTCTGTCCTGGGCAGTTTTCAGTCTGACATATGATGCTGATAAACCATTAGATATCTAGATGCCTTTTTCTTGTCTCTACAATTGGATGTTTTTAGAGGGCTCATTTGGATCAAGGCTTCATGAAAGAATTGATATAAGTTGCTCCCACATCTACAAAACATGTTGAAGTTACTGTGTAGATATTGCTTAACCATTTTCTGACATATCACCACTTTTATTTCAAAATCTTATAACCTTTTCATCAGGGTCACTCATATCATCCACATGCCCAGACACAATATGCAAACTGTTACTTGTCTGAATTCCAGATTCCATTTCTTTGATATTTTATGGTAATTCCAATAATTTTATGTTCCTCCTTGGCCTTGTTTTGCTCTATACCCTCAAAAAAAATTCTGCTGCATGACTCTATAGTGCATGTCCCTCTTTGTTTTGAAAACATAGGGCTTGTTGGTCCTTTACATTCCTCTAAACCAGTCTATTTTATAATTAATAAACCATGATTTAACTTCCCACATATTTAACATCAACCTATATTTTTATACTGTAAATTGGTGTTGAGATAAATTTTAGCTAGAGTTTTCCCTTGAGGTAAACTGAATAAGGATTTCCTGGATTCTGGAATGGGATCCCCAAGATGATATAGTTATATGAGAATGTTCTCTTTGTGTTGTGCTATGTAATACACAGTAGTGGATTTTATGTACATATACACGTATCCTGATTTTTGAATCATTGTCACTTTTCAAGTCTGATGAGAATAAGAAATATTGCAAGAGTTTTGTGATCTGGTGGAGCTATTTTGGCTTTGGAATCAGATACAGCTTATCCTGTGTCCCAGTGCACCTACTTATTAATTGTAGGAATACTTCCACAGGAAGAAACATATATTACCTTTTAGCCAATAGATGTAACCTCAAATTGCTGAATAAGTTTGCATTTCATGTATTTAAACAACAGAATCAGGGCTATGGAAGATTGCAGGCTATGTGTCCCTAATCCCTAGGGACCTTCATTTTTCTGCTGTATGATGTCTGCAATGTGAAAAATGTGTGGCCAGTATAAAGTGAGAAAGAGTAATTTACTTTTGAACATTTTCTGTTTGGAACTTCTTACTCCCCTTCAGGGTATTGTTTCTCCTAATTTTAGGTCTGATGAGAAATATTATTAGGGAACTTGATCCCTCAACACTAGCATGTAAAGTGATAGACCAGGCCCTTTAAGTCCCTGATATCAGGGGACCCATATCCCTCAAACCTGGCATGTGGCTATGGTAAAATGAAGTATACTAAAGAGAGAATCAAATTTGAGGGTGTAGTTCCAAAAGCACATATTCTTCATTGGTAGTATTTTATAAATCACATGAAGGTATTATTCTCAAAAGACTGTATTATGTTATTAATATCAATTCCAACTCTTTTTATGCTATCAATATGAGTATTAAAATATTTAAATTATTTTTGCAACTTAGGTGTTGTTTTCATTGAATATTGTGGTCTTAAGGGGTTGTTACATTCGAAGTTTAGTCTGTCTCCTAACAAGGACAGAGAACAGAATAGCTAAATAATATTTTATATTAATTGCTATTTTATTATTTTATTTATGAATAATATACTGTGTATATAATCCATAAACTGAAATGGAAGTGTGCACCAGGTTAAATGCAAATGTTCTGCTGGTTGGACTAGATCCCACTTCTGGAATAAAATATTGTCTTAAAATAGCAACTGCCTGAGGTTCTGGGGTGCAATTCCCAGACCTCAAAAGAAAAAAAAAAAAAAAAAACTGCAACCAAGGACCGACCTACCATTGTGTTCTTATTCATGTGCATTACCTATTATTCAGTGTCACTCACAGGGAAGACTCCCTGGTCTCATACCCCAAAGGCACAGCCTGAAGCCAATCAGGAGCAGTTAGAACTGTCCAATCCTGTGTGCTGACAGGGAATTGGGGGTGGGCTTCTGCTGTCTTCTCCATTTCTCCTGAGTCCGCCATATTGACCAATCAGCTCTAGGCTTTACTCTCCTGCTTCAGAGACCCAGGTTGCTCTGCTGTGCAGGGGCTGAAGATCCCTAGGGAGAAGGACTGGCTCCTGAACACCCAGAAATTGTGAGTGGGCAGTGGCATCAGGAGCCTGGGGAGGGAGGCTTTGGAACGGTGGCAGTGACTATGGCAGAAACCAGACCTGGCAGACCAGGACTCTCCGCAGTCTCTGGAGTCTGCAGGCCTAAGCCCTCCTGTAGGGAAGTGCACCCTCTGTCCTCCTGGCCATCCAGATGGAGAACATGTCAGTGGCAGAGACCCCTCACTATTCTTGAAGGACATACTCCAATACTATTGATACCACCGTTTACCGGTGACGAGTTCTGCTCCTTCTAATGTTGAAGATTGAACACTAGAGAAGCACGCCAAGGCAAGCATATTAAGCAGGTTTTATTTAAAGGTAATAATACAGACTTCTCCCGGCAGGAAGAAGGGGGCCATGGCTGATGTTCTAAAGTCCCAAGAAGTGAGCGCACCCTACATCTTTTATAGGTTAAAGTCTCTTTTGTTCTCCAGTTTTCTCCCCCTTTATCTCTCTCTCCTTCCTGCCTAGGTGACTAGACCTGGTTTTGCATAAGTGAGAAGCCATGAGCAGGGGGAGGGCCAAGGTGATTCAGGCAGGCAAGGGCCCAGGGGGCATTAATTAGCAGCTCCTTGCTTGCAGTCCTTGATAAAGGCAGGTAAATTTGGTAATCAATGGACTCTGGAGATCCTTGACATTCCATTCTTCCAGGGGCAGTCTCCAACTTCCAAAGGCAGATGGCTTCATGGCTTCATTTCCTCGAATTGACCCGATTTCCTATTTCTACACTAACTACCTGTCCTTAATTCCGGCTTCACTATCACACAGGTGTGTGCCTGTGGCCCAGCATCTTCCCAGATGTTGGTGATTGACAGCGGGGCCCATTATTGTATTCAAATCTCCAAATGCCATTTTCCTGCAGGAGAGCAGCTGTAATCTGTAGGAACCAAGTTTCCTCCTGAGCTAGCTAATTTTCATTTTTCCTTTCCTTTCCTTTTTTCTTTCTTTCTTTCTTTCTTTCTTTCTTTCTTTCTTTCTTTCTTTCTTTCTTTCTTTCTTTCTTTTTCTGTGTGTGTTGCTGGAAGTTGATCCTAGGGATACTTTACTACTGAGATATATCCCTAGTAATTTTTTTTTTCTATTTGAAGACAGGGTCTAGTTTATTTGCTGAGATTGTCTTGTTATGGTTTGATTTGTCTAGACTTTCTATTGCAATAAAGCATTTGATTTTTTCATACATATGGATTCGTATATGGATTTTATTTATATTATGATTCCTTGTTGATTACTGTAGTAGTATAGTTTCACAATATACATGGATAACAAAAGTACTCCTTTTACTCATAATTGAAAAATTTCCTGGCTAAAATTATATATAAATTGTGGATAAATTTTAGAAGTTTATGGTTTCTTATTTCATTACAAGTAAAGCATTTTGATTTCTTTATTATTGCACTATATTTATATATAATATTTGGGTTCATTTTTACATAATTGTATAAAATGAAATATAGTTTGCTCCATTTCACTACCCAGTAGATTCTCTTTCCCCCTACTACTACCTTTTCCTCTCTTCCATTTATTTATAGTTTTATACATTACTGCTTTATAGATACACATAAAAGTAGAATTTATTGTGATATATTCATATAGGGACATAACAATTGTACTGCATATATTGTAAGCAAATTTAAAGGAAAATTATCTTCCTTGTAATGATGAGATTTATCATTTATACATGGAATATGTAAGTGAGTGTTTCATGTGCTTCTGATGATATTTATTTTCTCATAAGTTCTACATAGTTTCTTTCTAAACTTGTATACATTTGAAATATCACCTGCATATTGCACACACATAAAACTTAAGCATGGTGTTTTATACTATTTCTTAAACTGAATATACTATAACTAAAAATTTGACTGATGTCTAGTAACCATTTTTCCCACAGATAATTATTTATCTCTTCCAAAATTTACATTCACTTGAACCATGCCCCTGGGATTGCATGGTTGGTGTTTGGATGAGCACTTTGTGTTCTTACCTGTTATCATGGTCACATATGCTGTATTTTAGGAAGTCTCTGTGACAGTGAGCATCATGTATCTTCAATAAAAAGAGTTTCCACAAATAATAGTAAACTCCTTGAGTTTATAAATATTCAAGTGTTTTATATCATCATCAATATTATTTTGTCTGTGATGAAATTTTATGTTTCTGTAACTATTTTTAAAATTTCTTTAGATTTAGAATGTTTTATGATTACTGAAGATTTAGATATAGATATCCCCATATTAATTGGCAATTCAAGGCATTTGCCTGCATTTCTTTTGTGGTTCCTGGCTTCAAAGTTAAGAAAATGTATCTAAAAAGGCAGATAGAATTGGATTTCAAGGAAAAAATTTTGCATTTAATTTATTTAAAAAATTACATTTTTAATCCCCTGAGTTTGTATTGTAGATATCTTGTATGTTTTGTATTTGGAAGTTATTTCAAATGAAATTCTAGGGCTTATCTTTTGAAATTGTAACAGAAATATAAATTTAAAAAATCTCATTTTTCTATGGCTGCAGGAAAATGAAAATATTTTCTCAACATCAATTTTTCAGTAAATTGTTGGATGACATATTCACAAAAATATCCACTCCTTCCTTGAAGATTTTTTGTAATGTTTTTGACAGTGAATCATGCATTGTCTTATCTGGATTTTAGATTTTAATACAAAGTCATATAGGATAAGATTTGGCATTCCAAGAAATATGCATTATAATCTATTGTTTTCTGAATGATATGTTGTAGAGATAGCAAAAAAAAGACATTTATTTTTAGAAATAGTTTTACATATATTTTCTTTAAAATTACGAGCCTTTTAGATTTATTTCTCTTCTGAATCATACTCAGACTCTGAACCTGTGATGTGCTTTTTTGCACTCTGGAATCTCCACGCACTTACCTCATAAGGAATCTAGGTTGATATTTCAGTTTTGAAGAGTTACTTAACATGTAAGTAGGAAAAAAAAAAAAAAAACATTTGTATTGGTCCTGGGATGTCTTCTCTAGGTACTCTCTTCAAAATGGAGTGAAAATATTTCTTCAGACACATCCTGTACATCAGGATCAAATCAGTCTTTGAGGAGCTTTGAAGGGATTTTATATGGTTCTCTCTCTGGGTAGTTTTCTTTGTGAAACTGAGTTGCCATTTAATATCCAGAAACCTGTGTTTACTCATCTTTATAATGGGAATAAACTTTAGAGAACCCAGATGGAAAATGCTTTTCATGGAGACTAGTAATACATGTAAATGCTCTGGCCATGACTGACAAACCACCTGGAAAATACTGCAGATACTAATTGTTTAACCATTATCTGCCACTCACATGAATTTTCTTTTCAATGTTTGTAATAACCTGTTCACTGTAGGCACCAGTGTCACTCACGTTTCCAACATAAAAGGTTGATTCTTCCTTGTCTGAATTCCAAATTTCTTTACTGTTGGTTCAAGGTGGTACAACTAACTGTGTTTCCTTGCATGGCTTTTACTTCATGTCCCCAATAAAAGGGTTGTCTGCTCCAAGCCTCTATCAGCTATGTTTAGAAAATGACATAGAAACCTGTATTTTTTGCTTATTTGTACAGGAAGGTTTGAATTACTTCTAACTGGTGTCATTCCTTGTAATAAACTGAACCAGGATTTTCCCAGGTTCTAGAAAAGGAGCCCCATAAACAATCTGGTACATAAATTTTTTTTGTTTATATGGAATATATGTTATTATTTTATATATGCGTAAAGGTTCAGGCAATTCTCTTACATGCTTTTCTGTTAGGTGAGTAATACAAATCCTTATCTGCATTTCTTCTCAGGTTCAAAAAACTAGAGAGACACTGCCCTGAATGAAAGCAGGGAACTTTAAGCGGAAAGCTACCAGAGGTAGGTTTTCTCCCTCCAAATGCTGGCCATGGCCCATTCCATTCTAGATACCAGAAACCAAGCAAAATATATTAAAATTACACACACACACACACACACACACCCTTAGAAATTCTGCTTTTATTTAATAAAACTAACCACGTTCTAAAATAATAAGAAAAGTTGTATGATTCATGTGGTGTAGTGGAGGTGTTTGGGGTTTTTAATTAGACACATTTTTTTTGTACTAGGAATTGAACCCAGGGGCTCTTAACCACTGAGCCACATTCCCAGCACTTTTAAAAATTTTATTTAGTGACTAGTTCTTGTCAAGTTGCTGAGACTGGCTTTGAATTTGCAATCCACCTACCTGAGCCTTACAAGATGCTGGGATTATAGGTGTGTGCCACAATGCGTGGAAAACAAAATTCACCTTGATTCCAAGTCTACATCCTCATTTAGGAGCTTTCACCATAGGAATAAAAATATCATAGACTGGCAGTTAGGTCTAGGGCCAAATTCCAAAATAAGAAGCTGATATTTAATCCTGAATCCTTACTTGCCACTCAAGTGGGCCATATAACAACAGTAGGCTGTCATGTTTCAGCAGAATATTTTTAGCCATTATCTGTGTGGTTTATTGCACAGGGTTTGGCAAATATAACCAAATCCATATTTTAAGAACTTGTCCACAAGAAATTTCAACCCTATTAATACTTCACTTTTAAGGATATATTGATTCTTCATGGTATATTGCCACCTGTTTAAACAAAATACTGTTTGAGAAAATATTTTTCATCCTTCTCAGTGTCCCTTTGACCAATATATCCTTATTTATTTATTTGTTTGTTTTGACCATGGATTGTACCCATGTATCCATATCCTCAGCACTTTTTATACTTGTTTTAGTTTGAGGCAGGGTCTCACTAAGTTGCTTAGTGTCTTGCTATGTTTCATGGGGTAGCATTGAAATTGAAATCCCCTTGCCTCCTCTCCCAAACAGCTAGGATTAGTGGTATGTGCCACTGTGTCTGACTAAATCATTTCTTTCAAAAAATCTCTATCACAAATTAATTTTTGTTTTTATAATTGATTTCTTAATTTTTTCTTTACATAAAAATTATTTTTAATGGAATTTCCCTGCCAGTTCAATCTGAACCAGGCACCCTACTTGCTCTCTGGCCCACTGGCTGGCCCAACCAGCACAACATTTCACCACCTGACATGCCCAGTCCATCACAGATTGACATCTGCCAGGCTTTAGAATATCAATTCAACAATGCCAGCAACTCACCACAAAATAAAACAACCAGAATCTCACTGAAACTAAGTCCCTGCAACAAGGAACTCCACCCATGGGACCTGTCACAAAACCCAATGGGGAGCACACACTGGTAATAGATGGACAGCTCCTCCCATTCCACCCTTTATCTATCTCACAAGAAGAGAAGTTTAGAAGTCTTAGAACCCAGCTGGCAACTTGATGAGCAACACAATAAAAAGCAATGGCTCAACAGCCCACACCCCATATACCCACACTCAGTTCACACCTCAAGAAGAAACATAATTAGTTGGGGACAGAGAGCAAACACATATGGTCACTATTTGTCCAACACAGTCAAAACAACTCCATAATATTTCTTAACATTTCTTCCAGGTTTTTCACTTTTTTTATTTTTGGTTATGTTTATTTTATTTTTTATTTATTTTTTTTTACTTGAATATGTACTGATTGGTTCAAGAATACCTATACATGTAAAGACTTGTAACTCTTCCTAATTTATAGCCTTTCTGTTGAAGGTTGTTATTTTTCATGGCCAGTTTTTTGAGGGTCAAGTTTTTTAATTAGCATATTTTGATTTTGTTTTGCACACTTTTTCCACCACTGTATTCTCTAGGTCTCTTTTCCCCTCTTCCTTTTCTATTGTGAACAACCAAATTCTATCCCACTCTTTCTTTATAGTCTTTCTTCTATTTTTGTCTCCCACTTCCTTATTAACATGACATCCTATGTTACCATTTCATCTGCCTTATTTACCCTTTAAAATTGCAAACATTTTCTATGTTTTTATCTCCTTTTTCCTCATATCCAATTGGATCCTTAACATCTTTTAATGCTACTTGATGTATATAATGTCTTCCCATACCACCAATGCCAGAGCAGTAATTAATATGACAGAAGTCATAGACAATGCCTATTGTTTGACTTTGTGCCAGACATAATTTATGATTACTTATTTTTTACTAATGGAAATTGCTGATCCTTCTATTTCTGCATATTATGCCAAGTAAAATTATAGTTGTCAAAATAGGAACTAAGTACCTAATCTGCTGTTGTATATTCTTGGCATAGATTTTTACTATCATTGGCCTCTGCCCCAAACTGTGAGGTGCTTATAACAGAGGGGCACTATAGACTTATAAGGTAGAAACTCTACTGCTTCAGATCCATCCAGATAGATGGGTGGACACACAATCAATATGAAAAATGAAGGGAAAAAAACATACCAAACAACATAGAATACCTCAAAAACAGATTCGATTGACACAACAATGGAGGAAAGACCAGATATGGAATTCAGAAAGTTCATGGTTCAACTGATCTATGAGGTAAAAAATGACAAATTAAATGAATTAAGAGAGAAAATGCAAGAATTGAAATGTAATTTCAATAAGGAAATATAGATCCTGAAGAAGAATCAATTCAATTTTTTTCAAATTGAAGGTATTAATAAACCAAATAAAAAATCCAGTGGAAAGAATCAGCAACAAACCAGACAACATGGAAGTTAGATTATCAGGACTTGAAGACAAAGTATATAATCTTAAAAAAAGATGATTACAGATAAAAGATGTTAAGGGACTATGAACAGAAATTTTAAGATAAATGCTCTGAAATACAAACAAAATACTGCCCAATCTTAATAAAATAGCATCAGAAATTTTTCAAAATCTTAAAAACAAAATGGAAAATTAAATACAGAAAGCATACAGAACTCCAAATATACAAAATTGCAAAGGCCCATTGAAAGGAACATCATTTTGAAAATGTCTGAAATACAGAAAACAAAATATTACAAGCAGCAAGAGAAAATGACTGGTCACATTTTGAGGAAAATCCAATTCAAATCTCAGGTGATTTTTTTAACCCAGATCCTAAAAGGTAGGAGGCATTAAAATACTATATACCAAACTCTAAAGAAAAAGAAGCCAAGCAAAAATACTATATAAAGAAAATTAAGATTTTGTTTTGAAGATAAAATAAAAAATTTCCATAATAAAATTTAAAAGAATGCACAACTTAAAACTGACACTACAAAAGATATTCAATAAAATATTTCAAAAATACATGGAGAAAAAACAAAAACCAAATCAGAAACAACACTAGATTAATACTCAGAGGAGAATAAGTTCAAGTTAAGAACTAGAAATAAACCAAAATGATAGAAAATAAAAAAGCACCTTTCAATAATAACACTGAAGACAAATTGTCTAAACACATCAAAAGAAGCCATAGGCTTGCAGATTGAATTGAAAAACAAGACCCAATTTTATGCTCTCTTCAGCAGACTTACACATAAAGAAAGACATCCACAGAATAAGGTGAAAGTTTGGGAAACTATTTTATTCATGTTGTTTTCCTAAATAAGCAGGTGTTTCTTTTCTCATATCAGATAAATTGCTCTTCAAAGCAAATTTAATCAGAAGAGAAAAAGAAAGCCATTTGATTCTGCTTAAGGGAATCATACAAGAAGAAAGAGCAGTCATTGATATTTATTTCCTAAAAGAAGCAGCTACATATATCAATAAACTTCTCAACATCAAGAATCTAATAGACCAAAATGCAAAAATACTGGTTAACCTTAACACACCACTCTCAACATTAGATAGATAACCAAAGCAAAATATAAATAAAGATGCTACACAACTAAAAAAAATCTAGACTTAACAGATATATATAGAATATTTAATCCATCAGTGACTGAATATAACTTCTCTGTAGCACATGAAACATTTTGCAAAATATAATTAGAATTCAGTGATAATATAAAAAGTAGAAAATGAACACCTGGAGACAAAATCATTGCAAATCATTTTATTGAATGATAAATGGATTGCAATATGAATCAGTGGTGAAATAAAAAAAGTACTTAGAAGTAAATGAGAATAGTGTTATGATATTTCAAAATCTCTGGGCCACTGTGAAGAAAGACCTAAGAAAAGTTTATATTATTGAGCTCATTTATTAAACAGGTAGACACCAAATAAATAAACTACCATTTCATCTTAAGGCCCTAGACAAAGAAGAACAAATCAATAACAATATCATTAGATCCCAGGAAATAAAATCAGAGTTCAACTCAATAAATTTGACATTATAAAAACAATTAAAAAATCAATGAAAAAAGTTGGTTCTTTGAAACACTAATTTGGTAAATGTTTAGCTCAGCTAAATATAGGAGAGAACAATGAAAGTTTTTAAATCCATGATGAAAATATCACCACAAGCTCTACTAAAATAGAGAGGAGTATCAGAAAGTACATTGTTCTTATACTCCAATGTGTTAGAATATTCCTAGGTATGTATGACCTAACCAAACTGAATCAGAAGGATCTAGAAAATTTGAAGAGATCAAATTCTAGTAATGAAATTGAAGAAGCCATAAAAAAGCTACCAAAAGGAAAAGTTTAGGATAGGATGGATTCTCAACCAAGTTCTACCAGACTTTTAAAGAAAAACTAACATCAATCCTCCTCAAATTTTTGCATAATATAGAAAAGTAAGAAATGCTTTCAAAGTAATTCTACAATACTAGTAGAACTCTGATACCAAAATCAAAGTCACATCAAAGAATAAAAGCTTCATACTGATATCCTTGATGAGCATAGATGCAAAACATTCTTAATAAAATACTGGGAAACTATACACAAGAACACATTAAAATGATAGTTCACCATGGTCAAACCCAAGGTTGACATCATTCTAATTGGAGAAACAAATCATTCCCAGTAAAAACAGAAAGAAGACAAGAATGCCCTCATTTTCCAATTTTATTCAACATACTTCTTGAAACCCTGGCTAAAGCAATTAAGCAAAAGTTAGATATTAAAGTGATATGAGTAGGAAAAAAGTGTTCAAACTAGTTCTTTTTGCTGGCAACATGATTCTATATGTAAAAGTCCCAAAAACTCAACTGGTAACTTTCTAGAACTCATGTAGAAATTCAGTTTATTAGTGGCATACAAAATTAATACCCATAACTCAATTGAATTTCTATGCATCAGTAATGAATCAGCTATGATAGAAATTAGGAAAACTATCCCATTCACAATAGCCTCCAAAAAAATATACTTAGGGATAAACCTAATAAAATAGGTGAAGTATTTCTACAATGAAAATCAATGAATAGAGCTGTAGTTAAAAAAAAAAAAACTAAATAAGTATGAATGCAAATGGAACAGAATTGAAGATGCATAGATTAATTCTACATAAATATAGGCACCTTATATTACACAAAGGTGTTAAAAGTGCACACTGGAGAAAAGATAGCCTTTTCAACAAATGGTGCTGGGAAAACTGGAAATCCATATGTAATATAATGAAAGTTAATACCTATTTCTCACCCTGCACAAAAGTTAAATTTAAGTAGATGAAAGACCTACAAATTTTACTAGAAACACAGCACCTACTAGAAGAGCAGTTAGGCCCAGATATCCAAAACATTGGTACAGGAACTGATTTCCTGAACAAAACTCTAAAATTAAAAAAAAATAATAATAAATAAAATGGTAGCAAACTAAATACCTTCAGAGCAAAAAAACCATGAAGACCGAACCTACAGAATGGGAGAAGAACTTTACTACCTGTGTATGTTGTCAATTTCTAGGATTTACAAAGAATTCATAAATCTTAAACACACACACACACACACACACACACACATATACACAATTAAAAAAAGGACAAAGGAACTGAACAGACCTTTCTCAAAGAATAGAGAAATAATCAGCAAATATTTGAAAAAATGTTGAAGATCTTTAGATATTAGAGAAATACAAATTAAAAGTGCCCTGAGATTCCATCTCAGTCTGTTCAGTATGGTAAATATCAAGAATATAAATAACACGTGTTCATGAAAATGTGCATAAAACAGAATTCTCACACATTGTTGGTGGGACTGCAGATTGTTGTAACCCCTCTGGAAAGCAGTATGGATATTTTTCAAGGAATGGATCCACCATTTAAACCAGTGAACCCACTCCTGAATATATACCCAAAGGACATTAAATGCAGCACACTACTGTGACAGTCACATTAATATTTATAGAAACATAATTTTAAATATTTAAGTTATGAAAGCAACATAGGTACTCTTCAACAAAAGAATGGATAAAGAAATTGGGGCATATATTCACAGTGCATTGTTAATCATTCATAGAGAAAAATGACTTCATGACTTTTACCAGTGATTGGTTGTATCTAAAGAATATTATGCTAAGTGAAATAAAATATTTCCCAAATCCAAAGGTTGAATTTTTTGTTGATATGTGAAATCTAAACCACATAGAGTGGGGCAGGGTAAGAAAAGTTTATAAGATTAAACAATGGTGAAAAAAAGAATGGGGGATAATAGGAATAAGAAAGACATTAGAATAAATCTAACATAATTTCCCATGTACACATATAAAAATACCTAAGTGAGTTCCACCATCATGCCCACCCACAAGACAATTATCATTCTAAATAGAATAGGATATATCCCGTTCTTGTAGAAGTTCATGAAAATCGATTCTACTGTAATGTGGAACTAAAAAAAACAATAAAATTAAATAAAAATGATAATTATTTGAAAAGCTAGATTTTTATCCTGTTATAAATATAATACAACATATACATGTATCAAAAATTTATTGCATATATATGTATACATTTTATTTTACATATTTAAATAAGTTTAATTTGAAAAAAACAAAGCACAAACAAAATATTCAAATGAGGTTGTTATTCTAGTTGATATTTTGTAGGTTAATAAATACCATAAAATATTTGAACTCAAATTTACTAGTAAATGTTTCCTTTATGTGGTCAACCTCATTGTCTTTCAAATTTTCTCTAATCCCACTATGGTCTTGGAATAGCTAGAGAAATTGTTAACAGTTGCTGAAAACCCAGCTCCATCCAGCACAACTGAATCAAATTCTTCATTTTGGTATTCTCTGATTCATGGTTGTACAATTATATCTGAGAATTCCCTGCATTTTGTTTCATTGTACACAAATGGGGTAAAACTTTTCACTTCTATGGTTGTACACAATGTAGATTCACACAATTCATGTAATAAAACATATACATATGGTAATACTGTCTCATTCTACTACCTTTCCTTCCCCCACCCCTTCTTGCCCCATTTTCCTCTACACCATACCAAGTTCCCTCATTCTTCTCTTCTCCCCACCATCCCCCCTCATTATATATCTTCCTTCACTCATCAGAGAAAACATTTGACCTTTGGTATTTTGGGCTTGGCCTATTTAACTTACCATAATAATATCCAACTTCATCCATTTACCAGCAAATGCTATAATTTTATTCTTCATGTCTGAGTAATATCCCATTGTGTATATATACCACAATTTCTTTATCCATTCATCAATTGAAGGGCATCTCATTTGTTTCACAACCTAGCTATTGTGACTTGAACTTATGAACATTGATGTGCTGCATCACTGTAGTATGCTGATTTTAAGTCCTTTGGGTATAAACCAAGGAGTAGGATAGCTGGGTCAAATGGAGAGTCCATTCCAAGTTTTCTGAGGAATCTCCATATTGCTTGTCAGAGTGGCTGCACCAATGTGCAATTCTACTAGCAAAGTATGAGTGTGCCTTTTTTGCTACTTCATGCCAACATTATTACTCTTGATATTGTTAATATTAGCCATTCTATTTGGAGTTAGATAAACTCTTAGGGTCATTTTAATTTGAATTTCTCTAATTACTAGGGATGATGAGAAATTTTTCATATATTTGTTGATCACCTGTATATCTTCTGTGAAGTATCTGCCCAGTTTCTTAGCCTGTGTATTGATTGGTTTCTTTGTATTTTTGGTGTAACATGTTTTAAGTTCTTTATACACTTTGGAAATTAGTGCTCTGTCTGAAGTATTTGTGGAAAAGATTTCCTCCCACTCTGTCGCCTTTCTTTTAACATTATTGATTGTTTCCTTTTCTGAGAAAAAAAAGCTTTTTAGTTTGAATCTATCCCATTTATTGATACTTGCTTTCATTTCTTGCACTATGTGGGTCTTGTTGAGGAAATCTGGTCCTAAGTCACTGTGATGGAGATTTGGGCCAATATTTTCTTCTATTTGGTGAAGAGTATCAGGACTAGTTCCTAAATCCTTGGTCCATTTTGAGTTGAGTTTAGCACAGGGTGAGAGAGTTTTAATTTCATTTTACTGCATATAGAGTTCCAGTTTTGCCAACACCACTTGTTGAAGAGGCTATCTTTTCTCCAATGTAAGTTTTTGGTACCTTTGTCTAAATGAGATAACTGTACTTAGGTGGGTATGTCTCTGTGTCTTCTATCCTGTACCATTGGTCTACCTGTCTATTTTGGTGCCAGTACCATGTGGTTTTTGTTACTCTTTCTCTGTAGTACGATTTAATGTCTGGTATTTTGATACCTCCTGAATCACTGTTCCTGTAAAGGATTGCTTTGGCTTTTATGGTTGTTGTTCTTCCACATGAATTTCACTATTGCTTTCTCTATTTCTATGATAAATGTCATTGGGATTAAAATTGGAATTGTGTTAAATATGTATAACACTTTTGGAAGTATGACCATTTTGATTATTAATTTTTCCTATCCAAGAACATGGTAGATCTTTCCATCTTTTAAGATCTTCTGCCATTTCTTTCTTTAATGTCCATAGTTTTTATTGAAGAGATCTTTCACCTCTTTGATTAGATTGATTTCCAAGTATTTTTTTTTTTGAGGCTATTGTGAAACGTGTTGTTTTCCTCATTTCCCTTCCAGATATTACATTGCTCATGAATTAAAATGCTTTAGATTTATGCATGTTGATTTTCTATTCTGTTATTTTGCTGAATTCATTTATTAAGTCTAGAAGTTTTCTGGTGGATTTTTTTGGATCCTCTAAATATTGAATCATGTCACTGACAAATAGAAATATTTTCACTTCTTATTTTCCTATTCATATCCCTTTAATTTCCTTGGTCCAATTTCTCTGACTAGTATTTCAAGAATGATGTTGAATAGAACTGGTGAAAGAAGGCATCCCTGTCTTGCTCCAGTTTTTCAAGGTAATGTTTCCATTTTTCTCCATTAAGAATGATGTTGGCTGTGGGCTTAGCATATGTAGCCTTTACAATGTCAAGGTATGTTCCTATTGTCCCTATGTTTCCCAGTGCTTTGAGTATGAAGGTATGTTGTATTTTTTCAAACATTTGTTCTGCATTTATTGAAATAATTATATGATTTTTTTTACCTCTATACCTTTAGTCTATTGAAATAATGTATTACATTTATTGGTTTCTGGATGTTGAACCAGCCTTGCATCCCTGGGATAAGCCACACTTGATCATGGTGCACTATCTCATTCATATGTTGTTGTATGTGATTTGCTAAAATTTTATTAAGGATTTTTGCATCTATATTCATCATAGATATCAGTAAAAATTTTCTTTCCTTGATGTGTCTTTGTCTGGTATTGGTATCAGAGTGATACTGCTTCATAGAATGAGTTTGGAAGGGTTTCCTCCTTTTCTATTTTCTGGAATACTTTAAGGAGTATTGGTATCAGTTCTTCTTTGAAGGTCTTATAGAACTCGACTGAGAAATATCTGGTATTGGGCTTTTCCTGGTTCATAGGATTTTTATGTCTTCTTGTATTTCATTGCTTGAAATTGATCTGTTTAAATTGTGTATGTCTTCCAGGTTTTGTTGGGGAGGATCATATGTCTCTAAAAATTTGTCATTGTCTTCAGTGTTTTCTATTTATTTAAACTCCATTTATGGTTGGAGTAGAGATTTTCAAAGTAGCTTCTCATTATGTTATGTATTCAGTGGTACATAAATTTTAGTAATTTGAGTTTTCACTCTCCTTTGTTAGTGTGGCTAAGGGTTTATCTATTTTGTTTACTTTTTCAAAGAAACAACTTTTATTTTGTCAATTTTTGAATTGTTGCTTTTGTTTTGATTCCATTGATTTCAACTCTGATTTTAATTATTTTCTGTCTTCTACTACTTTTGATGTTGTTCTGTTCTTCTTTTCCTAGTGCTTTGAGATGTAATGTTAGGTCATTTAGTTGTTGACTTTTTATTATTTTCTTGAATAAGCTCCATGTAATAAATTTTATTCTTAGTACTGCTTTCATGGTGTCCCATAGATTTGATATGTTGTATGATCAATCTCATTTACCTCTAAGAATTTTTTTATTTCTTCCCTGATGCTTTCTGTTATCCATGCTTCATTCAGTAACATATTATTTAGTCTGTAGGTGTTGGAGTAGTATCTGTTTGCTTATTTTGTCATTGATTTCTAATTTCATTCCATTATGATGTAATAGAATGTAAGGTAGTATCTCAATTTTTTTTTTTTTTTTTGCATTTGCTAAGGGCTGCTTTGTGGCATAACATATGTTCTGTTGTAGAGAAGGAACCATGTGCTGCTGAGAAGAAAGTGTAATCACTTGTTGATGGATCGAATATTCTATATATGTCTGTTAAGTCTAAGTTATTGATAGTTTTATTGAGTTCTATGGTTTCTTTTTAGTTTTAGTTTCAAAGCTCTATCCAGTGGTGACAGTGGTGTGTTAAAGTCACCCAGAATTATTTTGTGGTCTCTAAGATTCCTAAAATTGAGAAGGATTTGTTTGATGTACATGAATGCCCTGTTTTGGAGGCATAAATATTTATGATAATTATGTCTTCCTGATTTATGGTTCCCTTAATCAGTATGAAATTTCCTTCTTTATCCCTTCTGACTAACCATGGTTTGAAGTCCACATTATGTGATAAAAGGATGAAACCCCTGCTTTTTTACTGAGTCCCTGTGTGTGGTAGGTTTTTTCCCATCCTTTTACATTTAGTGTTTTGGTGTCCTTTTTTATGAGATGAGTCTCATGAAGGCAGCATATTTTTTGGTCTTTCTTTTTAATCCAATCTGCCAGCCTACCTCTTTTCATTGATGAGATTAGGCCATTAACACTTATGGTTATTATTGACATATGATTTGTATCCCCAGTCATTTGGGTTTATCTTTGGTTTTCAACTTGAGTTGGTATCTCCTTTGATTGATTTTTCCTTTAAGGTAGTTCCTCCCTTTGCTGACCTACTTGTTTTCCATTTCCTCCACATGGAATATTCTGCTGAGAACATTCTGTAGCACAGGCTTTCTATTTGTAAATTCTTTTAACTTTTGTTTATCACGAAAGGATTTTTTTTCATCTTCAAATCTGAAGGTTACTTTTTCTGGGTATAGGATTCTTTGTTGGCAACCATGTTCTTTCTAGGCTTGAAAGTTGTTGTTCCAGGTTATTCTAACTTTTAGAGTCTGGGCTGAGACATCTGCTGATATCCATATTTGTTTCTCCCTATATGTAATCTGATCCTTTTCTCTTGTAGCCTTCAAAATCCTATCTTTATTTTATATCTTAGGCATATTCATTATAATGTGGATCTGTTGTAATTTTGTGCATTTTGTGTTCTGTAACCCTCTTGTATTTGGTTTTCCATTTCATTCTTCAGGTTTGGGGAAGTTTTTAATATCAGTTTATTGAATAGGTTGTTCATTCCTTTGGTTCGTATATCTGTGCCTCCCTCAATCCCAATAATTCTTAAATTTGGTCTTTTCTTGTTGTCCCAGAGTTCTTGGAGGTTTTGTTTATGATTTCTTACCATCTTCTCTGGTCAACTGTATTTTCAAGAGTAAATATTTTGTCCTCATTATCTGAGGTTTTTTCCTTCCAAGTGATCTAGTTTGTTGGTGATGCTTTCCACTGAGCTTTTTTTTTTTTTTTTTTTTTTAGTTTATTGTTTTCTTCATTTCAAGGATTTCCATTTTTTTTTGAGAATTTCTATCTCTTTGTTGAAGTGATCTTTTCCTACCTACACTTGCTCTTTCAACTGCTTATTGGAGTGATCATTCATTGCCTGCATTTGCTCTTTTATTTCATCCTTTGCTTCATAAATCATTTAATTATGTATATTCTGAAATTCTTTCTGACATTTCTTCTACCATGCTGTCACTTGGTTCTCTTAATATATTTGTTTGGAATATTTTGTATCCTTGTTTTTTTATGTTGTTCATGTATCTTCCCCTCTAGCAGTGCAAATTTTTCATGATGCAGTTTTCCCCCATAGGCTTATAGTGACCCTATAGGTTTCCAAAACCTCTTCTTTAAGGGGGAGGTCAATATTAACAACACCCAGTACACATAATATGCAGTCCTAAACCAAGTAGACCCTTTCAAGACATTAATAATTTTGTCATAATAAACAGAGAGGATGAGTTCAATTATTATCTACAGTATAATAGATATATTTGCAATAAGGTCTGCAGTTTCTAATGGAGAACAAAGAGGATGAGGAGGGGTGTAGGATGTAACTGTTAATGGGATAAGAAAAGCATATATAGAAGTTCTAGATAGTAGAAAGTATGAAAGTGTAATCAAAAGAAGTTGGGTTTTAGCATGATATAAGGGAGAAAAAGACTCTGAGGAAACAGGTAAACAAAAGGAAAATAAAGCAAGAAAAGTAAAGAAACAAAAACTTACAATTTTTCAAAAAGGAGAGAAAAAAACCCTGCACTATAACAGTTCTGTATTATTCAAAGCTCCCATTCTTTTGTAGCCTGCTGCATGAGAGGTACATGATAATGAGCTTCCAGTTTCCAGCAGGCATCTCAGGATGGGACTTGCCCCACATAAAGATAGAAGATTCACTTCTGGCATAATCCAAGATGGCCACACTGGCTTGCATTTATGTTGACAAATGGCGAGCTGCAGCTCAGGGCATGGGTGTGTTTGGCCAGGTGTCCTAGAGACAAGGTGTGTTTGGTTGGGAAGTGGTATGGAACAGAGTATGGTCTGTCTGGCTCAGAGGTCCCAGGGGTGGGGTGTGGTCAGTTCGTCTGGGAGTCCTGGTGGCAGGGTGCAATCAATTGGGCTGAGGGGTCCTGGAGATGGGGCTTTGTCAGTCCATCCACAGGTTCTATGGATTCTGGCTATTGTCTCAAAATTGTGGCAGCCACATGCAATGAAACCTGTGAGTACTGTGGCAGTGAATTTCCAGGCAACAGCAGGCAACTGGTGATCCCTTGGCAGTCTACAGTCAGTATGCAGGCTAACAGTAGACAATCACCTCAACAGATGTTCTCTGGGAAGTCCAAGACCTGATGCATTGAGAGCCTCCTCCAGTCAATCCATGGTCCATAGCCACTGTCAGATGAAATTCGGACTGCTCCCTTCTCCTCTGTACTATTTATTTACGTATTCTTATTTCAGGAACTCTTGACAATCAGGGATGTGGCCATTGATTTCACTGAAGAGGAGTGAAAATGCCTTCAGCCAGCTCAACAAAACTTATATAGAGATGTGGTGTTAGAGGATTAAAGAAACTTGGTCTTCCTGGGTATGCATAAGTTCCCTTCACAAATTTTAATTGTGATTATTTAATTTTCTTCCCTTCATGAACATCTTCTGGGGACTTCTCTGTAAGAATGTGTTTCAGATTTGTGTTTTCAAGAAAAATAGGGCACTTTTGGTATAAATAAAATGTTAATGATATTTCTTTTAGTCTTTACTCTCTCCCTTTCTTGGTATGCTATATATCTTTCACTTTAGAAATGTGATACTGAGAGTAATTCAGTGATATAAAATATTGTGTCCTATACTTATAAGAAGACACAGTTGGAGGCCCAAAGTTTTTTTATAAGTATTTTGTTTATTAGAGATATTTTAAAATAGAAGTCATCTATTATTTATTATTAGTTATTTGTGAAAACCCCAAACCCTTAAAATAGTACATAATTATTTGGAGAAATAATAATTATCAAATGCTACCACCTTGCAAAATTTATGACTGCAAATTTTTCAGAATGTTTACTATATATTCATTCTCTTTTTTAATTTAATTTTTTTTTATTATTGTATACAAATAGGATACATGTTGTTCTCTATTTGTACATAGACTCAAGGCATACCATTTGTGTAATCATAGGTTTACATAGGGCAATAATGTTTGATTATTGATTTTTCCTTCCGCCCCACCCCTCCCACCCCTCTTTCCCTTCTATACAGTCCTTCTTTCCTTCATTCTTACCACTCTCCTTATCTCTAACCCTAAATCTAACCCTAAACCTAATGCTAACCCCTCCCACCCCCCATTATATGTCCTCATCCACTTATCAGAGAGATCATTCGTCATTTAGTTTTTTGAGATTGGCTTATCTCACTTAGCATGATATTCTCCAATTTTGTCCATTTGCCTACAAATGCCATAATTTTATCATTCTTCATTGCGGAGTAATATTCCATTGTATATATATGCCACAGTTTCTTTATCCATTCATCAACTGAAGGGCATCTAGGTTGGTTCCACAATCTGGCTATGGTGAATTGAACAGCAATGAACATTGATGTGGCTGTATCTCTGTAGTTTGCTGATTTTAAGTCCTTTGGGTATAGGCCAAGGAGTGGGATAGCTGGCTCAAATGGTGTTTCCATTCCAATCTTTCTGAGGAATCTCCACACTGCTTTCCAGAGTGGCTGCACTAATTTGCAACCCCACCAGCAATGTATGAGTGTTCCTTTTTCACCACATCCTCGCCAACACCTATTGTTGCTTGTTTTCTTGATGATCGCCATTCTAATTGGGGAGAGATGAAATCTTAGGGTAGTTTTGATTTGCATTTCCCTTATTACTAGGGATGTTGAATATTTTTTCATATATCTGTTGATTGCTTGTACATCTTCTTCTGTGAAGTGTCTGTTCATTTCCTTAGCCCATTTGTTGATTGGATTATTTGTATTCTTCGTGTAGAGTTTTTTGAGTTCTTTATAGATTCTGGAAATTAGCGCTCTATCTGAAGTATGGTTGGCAAAGATATTCTCCCACTCTGTAGGCTCTCTCTTCACATTACTGATAGTTTCCTTTGCTGAGAGAAAGCTTTTTAGTTTGAATCTATCCCAGTTGTTGATTCTGCTTTTATTTCTTGTGCTATGAGAGTCCTGTTAAGGAAGTCTGATCCTAAGCCAACAAGTAGAAGATTTGGACCTACTTTTTCTTCTATAAGATGGAGGGTCTCTGGTCTGATTCCGAGGTCCTTGATCCATTTTGAGTTGAGTTTTCTGTAGGGTGACAGATAGGGGTTTAATTTCATTCTATTGCATATAGTTTTCCAGTTTTCCAAGCACCTTTTGTTGAAGAGGCTATCTTTCTCCATTGCATACTTTTGGAACCTTTGCCTAGTATGTGAAAATTGTATTCATTCGGGTTTCTGTCCATGTCCTCTATTCTGTACCATGGATCTACCTGTCTATTTTGGTACCAATACCATGCTGTTTTTGTGACTATTGCTTTGTAGTAGAGTTGAAGATCTGGTATTGCAATACCCCCTGCTTCGCTCTTGCTACAGAGGATTGCTTTAGCTATTCTAGGTTTTTTATTCTTCCAGATGAATTTCATAATTGCTTGTTCTATTTCTGCAAGGTACATCATTGGGATTTTAATTGGAATTGCATTGAATCTGTATAGCACTTTAGGTAGTATAGCCATTTTGACAATATTAATTCTGCCTATCCAGGAACATGGGATATCTTTCCATCTTCTAAGGTTTCTTTAATTTCTTTCTTTAGTGTTCTGTAGTTCTCATTGTAGAGGTCTTTCACCTCTTTTGTGAGATTGATTCCCAAGTATTTTATTTTTTTCGATGCTATTGTGAATGGGGTGGTTTTCCTAAATTCTCTTTCTGAAGATTCATCACTTATGTATGAAAATGCATTGGATTTATGAGCATTGATCTTGTAACCTGCTACTTTACTGAATTCACTTATGAGTTCTAAAAGTTTTCTGGTGGACTTTCCAGGTTTCTCTAAATATATAATCATGTCATCAGCGAACAGAGATAGTTTGAGTTCTTCTTTTCCTATTCGTATCCCTTTAATTTCTTTGCTTTGTCTAATTGCTCTGGCTAGAGTCTCAAGGATGATGTTGAATAGAAGTAATGAAAGAGGGCATCCCTGCCTTGTTCCAGTTTTTAGGGGGAACGCTTTCAGTTTTTTCACCATTTAGAATGATATTAGCCATGGGTTTAGCCTAGATGGCCTTTATAAATGTTAAGGAATGTTCCCACTACCCCAATTTTTTCTAGTGTTTTAGCATGAAGGGATGCTGTATTTTATCGAATGTTTTTTCTGCATCTATTGAAATAATCATGTGATTCTTAACTTTAAGTCTCTTGATATGGTGAATGACATTTATTGATTTCTGAATGTTGAACCAACCTTGCATCCCTGGGATAAAACCCACTTGATCGTGGTGCACTATCTTTTAATATATATTTGTATGCGATTTGCTAAAATTTTGTTGAGAATTTTTGCATCAATATTCATTAAGAATATTGGTCTGAAATTTTCTTTCCTCGATGTGTCTCTGTCTGGTTTAGGTATCAGGATGATATTGGCTTCATAGAACGAGTTTGGGAGGGTTCCCTCCTCTTCTATTTCATGGAATAGTTTGAGGAGTATTGGAATGAGCTCTTCTTTAAAGTTTTTGTAGAACTCGGCTGAGAACCCATCTGGTCCTGGACTTTTCTTTGTTGGTAGGCTTTTGATGACCTCTTCTATTTCATTGCTTGAAATTGGTTTATTTAAGTTGTGTATGTCCTCCTCGTTCAGTTTAGGTAATTCATATGTCTCTAGAAATTTGTTGATGTTTTCAAGGTTTTCTGTTTTGTTGGAGTATAGATTTTTGAAATAGCTTCTAATTATGTTTTGTATTTCACTCGTGTCTGTTGTGATGTTTTCTTTTCATTCCGAATTTTAGTAATTTGAGTTTTCTCCCTTTCTCTTTGTTAGTGTGGCTAAGGGTTTATCAATTTTATTTATTTTTTTCAAAGAACCAACTATTTATTTTGTTAATTTTTCCAATTTTTTCTTTTGTTTCGATTTCATTGATTTCGGCTCTGATTTTAACTATTTCCTGTCTTCTACTACTTTTGGTATTGGTGTGCTCTTCTTTTTCTAGGACTTTGAGCTGTAGTGTTAAGTCATTTATTTGTTGATTTCTACTTCTTTTTTTGAATGCGCCCTATGAAGTAAATCTTGCTTTAAGTACTGCTTTCATAATGTCCCAGAGATTTTGATATGACATGTCTTTGTTCTCGTTTACTTCTAAGAATTTTTTTATTTCCTCCTGATGTCTTCTGTTATCCATTCATCATATAATAATATATTATTTAATCTCCAGGTATTGGAGAAGTTTCTGTTTTTTATTCTGTCATTTATTTCTAATTTCAATCCATGATCTGATAGAGTACAAGGTAGTATCTCTATCTTCTTGTATTTGCTAACAGTAACTTTGTGGCATAAAATATGGTCTATTTTAGAGAAGGATCCATGTGCTGCTGAGAAGAAAGTGTATCCGTTCTTTGTTGGATGGTATATTCTATATATGTCTGTTAAGTCTAAGTTGTTGATTGTGTTGTTGAGATCTATAGTTTTTTTATTCAATTTTTGTTTGGCCAATCTATCCAGTGGTGAGAGAGGTGTGTTAAAATCGCCTAGTATTATTGTGTTGTGGTCTATTTGATTTCTGGAATTGAGAAGGACTTGTTTGACGTATGTGGATGAGCCAATGTTCGGGGCATAGATATTTATGATTGTTATGTCTTGCTGATTTATGCTTCCCTTAATCAGCATGTAATGTCCTTCTTTATCCCTTCTGACTAGTTTTGGTTTGAAGTCCACATTATCTGAAATGAGGATGGATACTCCAGTTTTTTTGCTGTGTCCTCGTGCATGGTATGTTTTTCCCCATCCTTTCATCTTTAGTCTACGGGTGTCTCTTTCTATGAGATGAGTCTCTTGCAGGCAGTATATTGTTGGATTTTTCTTTTTAATCCAATCTGCGAGTCTATGTCTTTTGATTGATGAGTTCAGGCCATTAACATTCAGTGTTATTATTGTGATATGATTTGTATTCCCAGTCAGTTGACTCATTTGTTTTTGACTTGATTTGGTTTCTCCTTTATTTGGCTATTCCTTTAGGCTAGTGCCTCTTGTTGCTGATTTGCATTGTTGTTTTCATCTCTTCCTCATGGAATATTTTGCTGAGAATGTTCTGTAATGCTGGCTTTCTTTTTGTAAATTCCTTTAGCTTTTGTTTATCATGGAAGGATCTTATTTCATCATCAATTTGAAGGTAAGTTTTGCTTGGTATAAGATTCTTGGTTGGCATCCATTTTCTTTCAGGGCTTGGTATATGTTGTTCCAGGCCCTTCTAGCTTTTAGGGTCTGGATTGAAAAATCTGCTGATATTCTTATTGGTTTCCCTCTGAATGTAATTTGATTCTTTTCTCTCGTGGCCTTTAAAATTCTGTCTTTATTTTGTATGTTAGGTATTTTCATAGTAATGTGACTTGTTGTGGGTCTGTTACAATTTTGTGTGTTTGGAGTTCTATAAGCCTCTTGTACTTGGTTTTCCATTTCATTCTTCAGATTTGGGAAATTTTCTGATATTATTTCATGGAATAGATTGTTCATTCCTTTGGTTTTTTTCTCTGTGCCTTCCTCAATCCCAATAATTCTTAAATTTGGCCTTTTCATGATATCCCATGTTTCTTTTAGATTCTGTTCATGATTTCTTACCATCTTCTCTGTTTGGCCAACTTTTTTTTCAAGATTAAATAATTTGTCTTCAATGTCTGAGGTTCTGTCTTCCAGGTGTTCTATCCTATTGGTTATGCTTTCTATGGAGTTTTTAACTTGGTTTATTATTTCCTTCATTTCAAGTGTTTCAGTTTGCTCTTTTTTCAGTATCTCTAACTCTTTATTGAAATGATCTCTTGCTTCCCGTATTTGGTCTTTTAACTGTTGATTGGTGCGATCATTTAATGCCTGCATTTGCTCTTTCATCTCCTCCTTCAATGCCTGCATTTGCTCTTCATCTCCTCATTTGCTTCCCTGATCGTTTTAATTACGTACATTCTGAACTCCCTTTCTGACATTTCTTCTGCTGTGCTGTCATTGGGTTTTATTGATGTAGTATCTAGGTTTGTTTGGGACATTTTCTTCCCTTGTTTTCTCATATTGGTCAGCTGTCAGTGGACCCTGAGATATTGCAGTTTTATGCTACTGGCTTATAGTGTCCCTGTAGATGTCCAGTGTATCACCTCCAGGCTTCAGTAGCCTGATGTCTTGGAGGAATTTGATAATACAGTGCATCTGAAGAAGCTGCCCCTAGCCCCCTACTGGTTCCAGGGTTTGGAGCTGGCTCTGTGTGGAAAGGCTCTCACTGGGGGCCTGCACCATGCAGCTGGCCTTGTGGAAGGAGCCCACTGCCGGAGTGTGGAAGGCTACCTGGGAAGACTCTAGCTGCCCTGCCCTGCTCCGATAAGTCACCCCTACCTGTGCCTGCCACCCGGGCTGAGCTTTACCCAGTGGGCAGACTCACCTGTGGCTCTATTTCATTCCAAGTCTCTCAATGCCTCCCCTTCTTAACTCCTGGGTTCTGGAGCGACTGGGGATGCAGTCACTCTCTAGGCCACCATCTTGGATTGCCCCGTGAAAAGACCCTGCGGCCAGAGTGGACACAGCCGCCTGAAGAGGTCTCTGGCTGCCCTGCCCTGATCCCAGTGGCTGCTTGCAGATCGAAGCTCTCCGTTCGTTCGGAGACTTGTGGCTGGTTCTATGTAGAAAGACTCTCACTGGGCGGTCTAGTCTGAGATGCTAGCCTTGAAAGGCGCCTCCCACTGCAGGGGTCCAGGCTACTTGGGGAAGTCTCTGGCTGCCCTGTCCTGGTCCCTGAAGCTGCTTGTGTGCCAGAGTACACTGCACTGCACTGGCTCCGGGACTTGGAGCTTGTTCTGCTCAGAAAGGCTCTCACTATGGGGCCTGCTCTGAGAACCTGGAGAAGCCGGCTGTGTGGGCGGGGCCCACCGCCGGAGTATGCAGGGCTGCATGTGGAAGACTCTATCTGCCCTGCCCTGCTCCGATAAGCCACCTCTATCTGGGTCTGCCACCCGGGCCGATATTTACCCAGTGGACAGACTCACCTGTGGCTCTATTTCAGTCCAAGTCTCTCAGTGCCTCCCCTTCTTAACTCCTGGGTTCTGGAGCAACTGGGGGTGCAGTCACCCTCTAGGCCGCCATCTTGGATTGCCCCATGAAAAGAGCCTGCGGCCAGAGTGGGCAGAGCCGCCTGAAGAGGTCTCTGTCTGCCCTGACCTGATCCCAGAGGCTGCTTGCGGATCAAAGCTCTCCGATGGTTCGGGAACTTGTTGCTGGTTCTATGTAGAAAGCCTCTCACTGGACGGTCTCGTCTGAGAAGCTAGCCTTGAAAGGCACCTCCCACCACAGGGGTCCAGGCTACTTGGGGAAGTCTCTGGCTGCCCTATCCTGGTCCCTGAAGTTGCTTGCATGCCGGAGTATGCTGGACTGCACTGGCTCTGGGACTTGGAGCTTGTTCTGGTCAGAAAGGCTCTCACTAGGGGGCCTGCTCCGAGAAACCTGGAGAAGCTGGCTGTGTGAGGCCATAGTTTAAGAAGCCCAAGGTTAAAATGTTGATGCTGAAGTTATCTAGCAGAAAAGATTTTTCAGAGGCTTAGGATTATTTCTCCTGTTATCATTGAATATGTACTGCCTAGGTTTATCATGTTTTAAAATTCTTTAAAATCTTCTGTGTGTCTACAGTGGTATCCCAGTTCATTTAAATTTTTAACAACCAAATTCCCCTTTGCTAGTTAGTGACAGCATGATCTAAAATATTTTCTATTATTTGTGGGTCTCCAGTTGATAATGTGCACATTTTTGGAGAATTAAAGGTCAATCCATTTTAATAAATTAATATCCTGAAGCAATTTAATATTATTCATACATTTACTCATTAAAATTCACTTACATGTGCTCTTTATAAATAAATACTTGTTATGGTTTTTTCTGTGAAATGAAAGTCAAGTTTCACAATAAATGCTCTTTTTTGATATGTAGTGATAGTTGCAGATTGTAGTTATATGAAAGCATTTGTAAATAATATATCTGTGGTTGGTTAAATTTTCCTTTCCTTCATTCTTTCATTTTATAGACTGTATTTCAAGATGCTGAAGAGATTTCCTCATTTCATGTAACATTGTTTTATTTTTGTCTGTATTTTATGATAATATAACAATTTCCATTACTTCACAAATTAGGACATAGTTGCAATTAAGATATACATGATTCTTGTTTCTATTGCCAATAAAATTTTATATGCTTTTACTTGTTTTTATAAATAGTATACCTTTTTAAATGAATTTTACATTTTATCCAGATTGATTTCTTATCCTGTATATGTACATAGTAATGTAAATTTTTTTTATATGTGAATGTAATAGGGACAGAAACCAGGGATACTCTAATAATGTGCTACATCCCCAGCCCCTTTCTATTTATATTTGGAGAGAGTTTCTCACAAAGTTATTGAGGATGTCATTGAAATCATTACCTCCCTGCTTCAGAATTACAATAGTAATTCTGGATTATATGCATGCCCTTTATAAATAAATTCATGAATTTGTTCTTATTTATAGGAAAAAGATCATAGCATTTTAAAGGTACCTTAAAAACATTTTATTTTTATGTGTTTTGTAATTTTAATTGTGATCAAAACCACAAAACAATACTTGCTCTCCCACCATACCATGCATACTCTTCAGCAATATTAATTCAAATTGTCACATAATATATCTATAGAATGCTTACACCTCAAAAATCAATAAATATATTTCCATGTAAACAAGAGCTTATTTCTGTCTTCTCCTATCACTAAAGTCATTCTCATTTCTGTTCAGAAGGCTTTTTGCAGGTTTGTTTTCTTCTTTGTTTTTAGTTGTCTTATATAAGTAGAGTTCTATATTTTTCTTTGTGGTAGTGACATATTTCAGTAAACATAATGAACTGAAGACTTGTCCTGATTATAGATTTTGCAAAACTTATTACTTTTAACTTGAAAAATATTCTGTAGTTTCTATATTCCAAATTGCTTCATGCACTCATTCAAAGGTTATTTTATTGCTTTCTCATAGTAGCTCTTTGATTAATGTTGTAATAAACTTTTGTGTTCAAATATCTAAATTTGCTGTATATGTGAGGCCTTATTACACTCAGAATTTACTATGTCCATCTGTCTTAATTGGTGTCATTATTACCAATTAAATTTTACAGTTTTTATTGTTTTTAAATCATGAAACAATTTTCTCCCAATTTTGTTTCTATTTTGAAGATTTTTGATATATCCATAAAATTTTGATTCCATAAAATTTTCTAGAATAAGTTTTTTCTGTCTTTGCAAAAAATACCACTGGGAGATTGAGAGATATTTACATGGAGTCTCCAGATACTTTGAGAAGTATAAAGTTCTTTTAATTTACTTTCTAATTCTGGAAAAAGGTTATGTTCAAGACTGTTCAACCAATTGTCACATATGTGTGGATTTTTGAACATCCTTTCCACTTTTGATTTCTAAATTATTCTCTGATGTTCAGAAAATAATTGGCTTCATCTAAGTAATATTGACACAGGCTGTACCAGGGTTTTATTGTCTCTCAAATTTGTTTTCTTGTAGAATTTTCTAGACACAAATATATGTATTTTTCTCTTTAAATTTTGTCTGTATTTCTTCTTAAGATTTTCTACCCTCTTAAAACTTGTTCAGTATCCATTGTATTAGCATCCAAAATCTACCTGTTAGTTCCAGATCTCCTGTCTTGTGAGACAGAAACCAGTTTTCACACAGTCTGCAAAGAAACCAGAAATGTTGGTGTATATTTTATATTTTTCTTATTCTAATGATAGTGAAGGCAGCTTGTAGATTTTATTTCCTAATTGCACTAGTGCTATATAAGAAAAGAGGAAAGACTTTGGTTGATAAAAGTAAGATACATTCTTTCCTGTATAGTCTATTGATCTCCATAGAAATATGGTCATTTTGGATATTGTGTCTCTACAATAATTTGTGTAATTTTACAACATATTTACAATATACAACAATAATTACAACATACAACATGTGACTGTACATTTTTATGTAACATATTTCTGAAGTAATCATGGCCTTGGTTTACTAGTCTGCTACACTGCTGATGTCCTGACATTGCTAATTCTGCTATAATTTCCTGTTATATATACAAAATATATTCATCCCAGTGTACTAAGTAATTTTTTAAAACTTTTATTTATTTCAGAAATGACATCTAATAATACGAAAGAATTTTCACTAGACCAGGGCATAAGACATATATTTCAAACATTGATTAATTGGAAAATATGGAAATTTCGACCTTGATTATTTTACAACACAGGACAATATGGAAACTTTAAGTGAGTGTGAACATCAGAAATTGTATTATCAAAAACCATGCCTCTTCATCAGCAGAGTTTTCATACTGGAGAGAAGTTCTGCAAAGGTAAAGAATGTGGCAAAACTTTTAATGTAAAATCAGGACCTTATTCACCATCAGATAATTGATAATGGAAAAAATCTAACCAATGTATAGAATGTGGCCAAAACTTTCTATCGAAGATCAGACCTTATTCAACACCCGATAATTCTACTGAGAAAGAAGTCCTTCCGCTGTGGACAATGTGCAAATCTTCTGTCAAAGATCAAACCTTACTCAACACCAAAGAACTCATACGGAGAAGCCCTTCAAGTGTACAACATGCAACCAAAGCTTTAATTGCAATTCAAACCTTATTCACCACCAGAGAATTCATATTGGACGGAAGCCCTACCAATGTAAAGAATGTGGCAAAGCTTTTAATGAAAAATCACACCTTAATCAGCCATCAAAGAATTCATACAGGAGAGAAGAATTACAAATGTACAGCATAGCAGCAAAACCTTTAATGAAAAATCAGACCTTAGTCACCACCAGAATATTCATATTGGAGAGAAACCTTAAAAATATAAAGAATGTGGCAAAGCTTTCTGTCATAGAACGTGCCTTACTCAACACCAGAGAATTTATATGGGAGAGAAACCCTACAAATGTAAGGAATGTGACAAAGCTTTCTATTGAAGAACATGCCTTACTCAACACCAGAGAATTTATACTGGAGAGAAACCCTACCAATGTAAGAATGTGGCAAAGCTTTCTATCAAAGATCATACCTTACTAAACACCAGAGAATTCATACTGGAGAGAAGCCCTACCAATGTGAAGAATGTGGCAAAGCTTTCTGTCAAAGATCAAACCTTACTCACACCAAAGTATTCATACAGGAGAGAAGCCCTTCAAATGTACAACATGCAACAAAACTTTTAATTACAAATCGAACCTTATTTGCCATCAGAGAATTCATACTGGAGAGAAGACCTACCAATGTAAAGAATGTGGCCAAGCTTTTAATGAAATATCACACCTTAATCGCCATTAAATAATTCATACAACGAGAAGATTTACAAATGTACAGCATGCCACAAAGTCTTTAATAAAAAATCAGACCTTAGTTACCACCAGAGAATTCATATCGGAGAGAAATCCTATGAAATGTAAAGGATGTGGCAAAACTTTCTATCATAGAACGTGCCTTACTCAACACCAGAGAATTTATACAGGAGAGAAGCCTGACAATGTAAAGAATGTAGCAAAGCTTTTCATGTAAAATCCAAACATTATTCGACATCAGGGAATTCATACTGGTGAGAAGCCTTCGGAATGTTCAGATTGTGGCAAAACTTTTTATAAAAAACTATGACTAATGAACCACCAAGGAAATCATAACAAAAACAAGCCCTAAAAATGCAAAGAATATGATGAAGCTTTTAATGGAAAAGTATACATTTCTCACTAGCAGAGAATTCATACTGAAAAGAAGTCCTACAAATAAAAAGAATGTGGCAAACATTTTTTTTGTAAAAAAATTATTTTAATTGTTTCCAATTAGTTATAGGTGACAGTAGAAAGCATTCAGAAAAATTGTAAACAAAAGGAGTGTAAATTCTCTTCCCTAAGCTGCAAGTTTTGCAGGCACAAAGGTAGTGTAATCACACATGTATTCAGGGTAATGATGTCCAGATCATTTTACTGTCATTCCCCTCCTTACACTGATTCCTTTCTCTCACTATCTTCTACACAATCCAAAGACCCTTCACTCCACATACCCCCCATTATGAATCAGCATTTGCCTGCCAGCAAAAATATTCGAGCTTTAGTTTTTGGGTTTGACTCATTTCACTTATTGTGGTATTCTCTAGATCCTGCATTTACTACAAAATGCCATAATTTCCTTTTTCTTTAAGTCTGAATAACATTCCATTGTCTGCATATACTATATTTCTTTATCCATGCACATGTTGAAGGGCATCTAGTTTGGTTCCTAGTTTAGTTATTGTGAACTGAGCTGCTGTAAAAAATGAAGTGGCTGAGTCACTGTAGTATGCTGGTTTTAAATCCTTTTTGTGTTTATACCATGGAGTGGTTTAACTCGGTCAAATGGTGGTTTCTTTCTGAGTTTTTGAGAAATCTCAATAAAATTTCCAGAAGGGTTAAATCAATTTGTAGACCAAGCAGCAATGTATGAGTGTACCTTTTTCCATATATCCTCACCAAAACATATTTTTTATGTTCTATGTTTTAAAATTCTCATTGTAATAGGAGTGGAATAAAATCTTCAAGTAGTCTTAGCTTCATATCTCTAATTGCTAGAGATGATGAGCAATTTTTTATGTTAGTTGATTATTTGTATTTTTTCTTCTGTGAAGTGTTGGTTCAGTTCATTATCCCACTTATTGATTGGGTTATTTTTGATGGTAAATATTTTGAGTTATTTATATATCCTATAGATTATCACTTTATTTAAGGTGTATATGGTAAAGATTTTCTTCCATTCTTTAGGCACTCTCTTCATGTTACAGATTGTTTCCTTTGCTGGGAAGATTTTATTTCAAGTCCATCCTTTTATGATTTCCTGATTCTACTTCTTGTCCTTTCAGAGACTTGTTAATGAGGTCAGTGTCTAAACTGACTAGGTGAAGATTTGGTCCTACTT
>NW_025920197.1:132911-170397 GCF_902686445.1 Sciurus carolinensis | reverse complement strand
CTCTTATGAAATTTCTGAATTTAGATAAATTGCTCTATTTTAATAAGATTAAATATTTTGTTGTTTATAGTACTCTAATTGAAACACAGTTGAAACTTTTGGGACCCTTTGTATATAGAATTCCACTTGTTAGGACATAACTCTTAGTAACCTTGTTTTTAATTTAGTGATGACACAAAGCAAGTTTAAACCCTTTTATTTACCAACTTATGAAAACACCAATAAGGTTTAAGTATGATACCCCATGGAATTTGAGGAGTTAAGAGTACCTGATGTTATTTAACAATGAGCATTTTAATTTTCCAAATTAATCAGATGTCACCAACAAACACATTTGAGTAATCCCATACATGTTAACTCTAATTCACTTATTCTGTAAAAACCAAGAAAGCAGGCAAGTGTCCTGAACAGTATTTGCTGTCTCTTTCCTGTTGAAGAAAAGTCCTAGGAACAATTGATATTAGACATTTTATTAACATCAATATTTTATTTGCTTGACCACCTAGAGACTTGTGAGTTATTTTCAAAGACATTTTACTTTCATTAGTTTACCCAATTTGAATTGAACCCTTTAAATCACGTGAATAAAAGTATTTGGATCCATTTTTAAATTTTAATTTTAGGAGCGCTCAGTTTTGATACGGACAAAACATGACATTAGCACAACATACAATAACACAAAATCAAAGGCCTTGTAACTTTATCTCCATTGCAATGTAACAGATGTTCAAAAACTCTAGTTGAATAAAAATAGAACTGATCAAAAAGAAAAAAAAATCATTAACCTAGGTATGCAGGATCAAAATTATGAGCTCAAAAATACAGCATTAAAGAAAAACAAAACAAACGAAGAATCCTAGAAAATAAGTTAGTTCTGTGTACCAGCCCAGAAGTTTAAAACAGACACTTTTTTTTCCTTTTCTTCAGGTTACCCGCCCCTTCCCGCTGAGACTGCTGCAGCTTACATTCCAATGCACGCTTTGGCAAGGCCAGGCAGAGGGGAGGGAAGATTACCCAGGACTTTTTAACCCTTTTTCTTCCTGGTTGAGAAATCAGGTTAGGTTTGAATGCAGAAGATCACAAAACATCATTTCTCACTACTTTTGAGGAATGGAGCTGCTGAGCTCTCTGCCTAGGGGGATTGGAGTAAACAAATCTCTCAGGAACAAGGAGAAGGACTGTAAAAGTACCCTGCAATGAGTATCCCTAAGCCTAAGATCGGATTAACACAATGAAGAATTTAATAGAAGGCAAGAGTAAAGACCATATAGTACAATACACAAACAGACAGACACGTAGCGCGCTAAATCAAAAATTGGCTAGCTGGTACTTTGTCAATAAAAACAAACAATTTCCAATTATATCAAAGAGTTGCCCAGGCGCAACACAATGCCCAAATGGGGCCAAGAGTTAACCAGATGCGACAAGTCGCCAGAATGCAGCACAAAAGCTGCTCAGATGTGAGAGTCACTCAAATGCGACAGAGTCGCAAAGACCCTTCTTTGGGCCAGCCTACATTGAAGGTTGGCCATTCAGAGTGCAGAGGGTTACTCACTTCTTCTTTTTGACCTCGACCGACAAGTTGCCGGCACAGTTGCGGACGTCTTGCCAATGGTCGAGGGTGAGACTCAGGGGGGTTACCATGGATTGCCCCATTTCAGTCTTGCTGGTAAAAAAAGGAATTTAAGAAACAGGCACAGGACACAAGAAAACACAGACCAGACAAAGATTACAAACGCTGCGCGTCCTCGGCATGGACCGAGGAAATCAAATGTCGGAGAGTGCAAGCCCCTCCGGCCAAAAACAAGTCCTGACGAATCGAGCACCAAACAAGTCAAAAGCAAAGGGATTCAAATTCAAAACGCTTTCGGCTTCGGCACGAACCGAAAGTATCCAAAACCAGAGGTATTCAAATTCAAAACGCTTCCAGCACAACCCAAAAGCATTCAAAACCAAAGGTATTCAAATTCAAAACGCTTTCGGCACAGCCCGAAAGCATTCAAAAGCAAAGGGATTCAAATTCAGAACGCTTTCAGCACAAACCAAAAGTATTCAAAACCAAAAGTATTCAAAAGTGAAAGCATTCAAAGGTTTAAACCCCTGGGACGTCTCCCAGGGTAGCAGGAGAGAAGTCAGAGTCCGTCAACTCCCTCTCAGACTGCCCAAACTACAAATTGGAACACGCGTGCCCCTACAAAGTACAATCGCTGCGCTTCAGAACGAACAAGACAAAGCAACTACACAAGACAGACAAAGACAGACAATAACCCCCTGCTGGCCAGCCTTAAATTACCTCCCAGAGTATTTGGCCATTCCTCGGGCAGGGGTTCGGGGTGTCGAAGGGAAATCTCGGTGGGACCTCCAAATGAAAGACCCTCAGACCCCCTGTCCAAGGAAGAACTCACGTGATCCCTGGCTGCAAAAGCAAGAGGCAGTTTATTGATTACACAGGCACCTGCGGGTGCTCAGTAAAACCTCAGCCAGAGCTGTGGTGAACTGGCACACCGGGCTTTGGGGTACAGGTTTTTTTATAGGGTAAAGGGGCAGCTTTCACGCGCGGTAAGCAACAGATTTCTTATTGGTTATTTTGAATCCAGCATTTAGACATTCTTGGAGAAGCCATAAATTTACTTTAACTGGAGAGGGGGATGAAAGATAGAGACACAGGCAGAGACACAGGCTTCCCCAAATTGCCCGCAGCCTCTCTCTTCCGCACCTGCATAACACAGGCTTTCCCTAATTGCCCGCAGCACGGGTCGTAAAAAATGGTAAAGAATGTATAAACTCAGACTTCTCTCACCTTATCTGTGAAGGCTAGGGGAGCTGACCCGAGAAGGAACCTTGTTAAGGATAGCCTTCCTGGGGGGGGTCAGAGCGGCTCAGAACTTAGGATAACACGCTTCACAAGCCATAATTTTACTTTTTCATTTACAGTCCTTTGTTATCTCATCCTATTTACTCTGTCCTTGGTCAGGAATCTGGTATCAGAAGTTTTACAGGACAGTTTTATAGTTCCTGCTTATCAGCTCCTGTTAGTTCAGACATGCTCTGACTTTCCCAATTATCCTGCCTCTTTCTTAGCTAAATCTTCAGATAAATTCCTTTAACATGCCCCGTTAATAATTTTTCTTTTTCTCTTAAAATAGGCCTGAGCTGGTGGGAAAGGGGTCTTTTCACCTTAAATATCATTTTAAATATACATACATTGTTTCCTGAGTCTATATGAGCATTAGTCAACACAATTTAACATTATAACAAAAACACAAATCAAAGAAAGACTGAGAGAGTTCTTAAATTTCCTTTTGTGTGGAAAAGTGACAAAATGGTTTTAATGTTTCATGATATGAACCTTTAAAGAAATAAAACTCTCACTAATTTTAAAAAATATATTTCATTTGAAATTTATTATCTCAGTGGAAAAAGTAACAAATTTTACATATAGCTTACTGATAATAAGTCCTATAATAGAGCATTAAATAATAGAAACAAATCCCCCCAAAAATTTAGTCTTTACAAAAAAAGTTTAAAAAGTTTCTTTTTAAAAAATAAAGTTTAACATTACCATTACAGGCAAGTTTAATTTGGAGAGGAGCAGCTTGATAAATTTCTGCTCTGAAGATTTGCATACCTGGAAGAAATGAACACATTTAATATACAAATAATGACCATTCCCATTACCTTAATACCTTTATATTAACCAAATTTAGTTTTTTAAATAAAGCTTTAGACTCTGTAATGTAGTATAATACTCTAACAATTATTGTTTAACCAAACTGTGTAACCCCAATTTTCAAGAGTAATTTTTCTAAAGAAGAAAACTTAATAGACATGATCTTAAGAGTAAATTAGTGTTTCTAAGAAATCCTTGTCATTTTAACATATAGATAAAACTTTTGGTTTATATCAGTACATTAGTATTTGACCTTAGGAAAAATCTTAAGTAGCTTTAACTGATGATCTCACATATATATAAACAAATTAGTTACATGCAAACTTGTTGAAATTTGACCTTTACTTACACACAGACTGTCTTAGCACTTACTTAGACCCTCATGTTTACCACACAAGCATTTTCTTACCCAGAAACATTTTGTTTTTCACTAAATATATTTCCATATGTACAACCTTTTATTTTTTCTTTCCTTTCTGTTGACCCTTTGTTGTTCTCATCTTTAAACAACTCTTATGCAATTTCTGAATTTAGTTAAATCACTCTATTTTAACAATGTTAAAAACTTTGTTGTTTATAGTACTCTAATTGAAACACAGTTTAAACTTTTGAGCCCTTTGTATATAGAATTGTACCTGTTAGGACTTAACTCTTAGTTACCTTGTTATTAGTGATGACACAAAGAAATTTTAAACCCTTTTTATTCACCAATCTATGAAAACACCAATAACATTTAAGTATGTTACCCCCTGGAATTTAAGGAGTTAAGAGTACTCAATGTTATTTAATAATTAGCATTCTAATTCTGCAAATTAATCAGATGTCTCTAACAAGCACATTTGAGAAATCTTATATATGTTAAGTCTAATTTAATTATTTTACTGTAAAACCAAGATATCAGACCAGTGTATTACACAATATGTGCTAACTCTTTCCTGCTGAAAAGTCCTAGAAACAATTGATATTAGACATTTATAAATGTTAACATTTTATTAGTTTGACCACATAGAGAGAGACTTGCAAGTTATTTTCAAAGACCTTTTACTTTTTATAGTTGACCCAATTTAAATTGAACCTTTTTAAATCACGTGAATTAAAACTATTTGGATCCATTTTTTAAATTTTAATTTTATGCATGCTTAATTTAAATATCATGTACATGATATATACATGCACATAGACAGACAATATGACATCAGAAAACATGATATACACATAACACAAAAGCAAAGGCCTTGTAACATTTATCTCCATTGAAATGTAAAACATGTTCAAAAATAACTCTAGAGTTGGATAAAAAATAGAACTGATCAACAAATCATTAACCTACATATGTAGGATCAAACTTGTGAACTTGAAATAGCATTTAAGAAAAACAAAACAAGAATCCTAGAAGAAAAATGATAATGAGCAGTAATTATAGCATGAGTGAGAAAGAGAAAGGCAGAGAGAAGGGGTGAGAAGGAAGGAGACAGTGAGTTTGTGTAGCAGCCCAGGAGAAGTTTAAAATGGACACTTTTTCTTCTTCACTCTCAGTTTGGTCCACCACTGAGCCTGCTGCAGGCTTCAGCAAGGTCAGGTGGGGGAAATTGCCTAGGGCTTTTTATCCCTTTTTCCTGGTTGGGAATCAGGTCAGGTTTGGAAGCAGAAAACTATGAAACATTATCTCCCACTATTCTTGAGAAATGGGGCTGCTGTATCATACTCCTTACTGCCACTTGCCACAGGTAGGGTTATTTCCTCCACACCAGCCACCTCCCATGGGGATTTTGGACTTTCAACTCTTCTATTTATACATTGATCAACAAAACTAAATTCATATTAATAATAATATTAACAATCTTATGCAACATTCCCATCATCCGATGTTACTGTTTCAAGGCCCAAAACAAAGTCCAAAGACTGAGGGTCTATATAATTTTCAAAGCACTCATAAATATTCACTCCACACTTGTTGTGAAGCCAGAATTAAGGACTAGTAGTTAGAGTAGAAATAGAAAATCAGGTCAATTCGAGGAAATGAAGCCATGAAGCCATCTGCCTCTGGAAGTTGGAGACTGCCCCTGGAAGAATGGAATGTCAAGGATCTCCAGAGCCCAATGATTACCAAATTTACCTGCCTTTATCAAGGACTGAAAGCAAGGAGTTGCTAATTAATGCCCCCTGGGCCCTTATCTGCCTGAATCACCCTGATCCCTTCCCCTACCCATGTTTTCTCACTGAATGCAAAACCAGGCCTAGTCATGTAGGCAGGAAGGAGAGATAAGGGGGGAGAGAACTGGAGAACAAAAGAGACTTTAACATATAAAAGATGTAGGGTGCGCTCACTTCTGGGGACTTTAGAACATCAGCCATGGCCCCCTTCTTCCTGCCGGGAGAAGTCTGTATTATTATCTTTAAATAAAACCTGCTTAATATGCTTGCCTTGGCATGCTTCTCTAGTGTTCAATCTTCAACATTAGAAGGAGCAGAACTCATCACCGGTAAATGGCGGTATCAGATTTGGAGGCCCCAGCGAGATATACGCCAAGGTAAGTAAGCTTCTCTCTCCACTCACCCCACATCTGTTTGAGGTGCATCTTTCTGTCTCTTTATTTTTGGAGGGCAAAATGGGCACTCGTCGGCTACCTAAATGCAGTTAGTGCAGCCACCATTCTTAAGACTCGGGTGAGAGGTTTCCTGGCCCAGGCAAGTTTCCAATCATCTGCTCTGTAGGCATGTTGGACTGTGCTGAAGTCGTTTCCTACTTTTCTGTCCAGGCCCAGAGCGCAATTGCCGCGAGTACACAGTGTCCCTAGTCCTGATCTGCCCAGGATGCGTGGAGGTGGAGGAAGGGTTGGAGCAACTGCGGGTTCCCTGGCCCAGGCTACTCTCGGGTAGACCCCAAAGGTTCCTTCTCTGGACTCCCCCACCCGACAGCCCTGAGGGGTATCCAGAGTGATCGGTAGATGAGTGGCACTGAGGGAAAGCACCAATTACCTTTGCCTCCATATGGGCCACACAGTGCACAACACTCCCGCACAACCACTCCCTCCTGGATGCTCCCCTTCCCTTGCCGGTCAGACATTAGGAATTCAAGCTGTAGGATAAGGCCTGGGATGATTAGTATGAAAATGCCCAGGTTCCCTTTGTTGCATAGTTAGCCTTCACTAGTCTAGACACTAGAGTCTCCCCATTACTGTTCCTGAGCTTAAATGTGCTCATGGTGTTCTCTTTAAGCTGCAAGAGGGAGGCATTTAAAAACCCCTCCTGTGAGACCCTCCAAGCAAAGAGGGTCTTGTTATATGCCTAACAACCAACAGATGTCCCCTCACCCTCCGGAGATTCCTTTAGTCTACAGGGCAAAAAGATAGGCAAAAGGCACACTTTTTACTTTTGTTATCATTTTTCATAATTAGGAGTTTATGGTGGCAGGAGGAAAGCAGTAATGCCCTTAAGTCTAAATCCTCCCAGGGTCTCTAGCACAGGGCAAACTAGGACCCTAGCACTTTGCTGAAGAAGGCCAGAAATAACTTTGGCAAAGCCAGGTAGTGAGAGATGGGTTTTTCTGGACCATAAGGAAGCTCAAAGTTAGGGAGACATCCCTAATACTTCTAACTCAAAAGGGAGCTTCTCTATCAACACTATTGCCAGGTTCTCCACTAGCCTGCATACTGCTAAATTACAAATGATCAAGAAAAGTGTCTTTCATATGTTACCATGCTTGACATCAATAATCTCTACCATGAGAGGAGAAAGCCTTGAGGAATCACCTACTAAGGGAGGAAAATCGAGGGGACCCTCCCAACTTAAGACAGACAAAGATAAATTTAAGGAGGCTTTTGGAGGATCCTAATAAATATTGAGATGTTTCCAAACTTACTCCAGGTATTTGACTTCACCTGGAAAATTATGCTATTAACCATCTAGAGAACAGGCAGTTCACAGAAACCATCCTAACTGGGATTCGAATAATGAGTAGGATGCCTAAAACAACTATTATGCAGCCTTCAGGAAAGTCCTGTTATTTTCAAGGAGAGACTTAGAAAAGCAATAAGAAAGCACACCACTCTGAATCCTGAATCCATAAAGGGCCACCTACTTTTAAGGTATAAATTTATCATTTAGTCAGCCCCAAATATTTAGAGGAAATTACAAAATTGGCATGTGGCCCTGATCAATCCTCAGATGATTTTCTCCAGCTTGCATCTTCTATTTTTAATAGACATCAAAAAGAAAGAAAAGGGAACCTATAGGCAAGAAAAGGACTTATTAAAGATCATTCAAACTGACAGAAACTTTTAATGCCTTGCAATAGTCCATGCAATTTGCTCATTTTAGGAGTTAAAAAGCAAACTGCCTAGTCCAAGACCTTAGAATAATGAAGCAGTAATTTCCCCCATCCTGTAGTTCTTAATCCATACACTTTTATCTTGGATTCCAACTGCTGCTTGGTATACTAAGTTAGATTTAAAAGATGGCTTTTCCTGTTTATGCTAGACTCTGAATAGCAATTTGTTTGCCTTTGAGGAACCAGATACTGTATCTCAACTAACCTAGACAGTATTGCCTCAGGATTTAGATGGCCCTCACCTGTTCCAGACAAACCTTAGCTAAGGACTTAACAAAATTCAGAGACAAAACATTCTGTGATTGTTCTCCAGTAAGTAAAGTACATCCTTTATGTGCCTCCACCCAGAAGGAACATCAAAAGGCCATTGTGTTGTGCCCAAAGGCTCGAGACCCCACAAGGACCACCAGAGACCACGATCAATGCAAGCAGCAAAGAGTAATTTATTAGCAAGTTCGAACCTGGTCCTCTGTGTCCTTAACCAGTGACGCTAAGAGAGGCCCCAAGCCCTCGTTAGCAGGGTTTTTATAATGAAAGGCAAGCAGTTTTACAGTGTTCTTTTAATTGGTTAACATTTGAACAGCTAAACATTAGTCCTCCTCTGGTTGGGTCCGGCCAATCTATTTGATTCTCATTGGGTCCTGCCAGAACTGAACGGTCCTAGTGGAAGAAGGGAGGAGGGAAGGGGTGAACTATGCAGGAGATGAGTCGGGGCTAAGCCCCGCTCCCGTCCTTGATGGATAAGGTCTCCAGGCAACTGCACATTCCTCGGACAAATATCTCTTAACAACCTTGGTAAGCACAGGGGCCCAGCAGTCCTGTTTGTCCTTGAGACAGTTAGCAGCACAGATACCACCCTGCTCTCAACATTCCCCCCTTTCCAAGAACATTTAGAGAGCCAATCTTGGGTCTCTATTGTTCTAATTCTTGCTGCTTAATGGGCTGATATTGGGCCTTTAGCACCATTAGCTGTACTGTATTTATTCTATCTTTAACAAAAGCAATTAACTTATTGATTATACAAAATCCTATAGTTAAAGCTAGTAGCAACAATATTAGGGGTCCCACTGTAGTGGACACCAGAGTAGTTAACCAAGGGGAAAAATTGAACCAGGATTCAAACCAGTTCTGACTAGCTTCCCATTCTTTTTTTCTGTTTGTTAGTCCTCTGACTTTTGCCATGGATTCCCTCACTACTCCAGAATGATTAGCATAAAACCAACATTCTTCTCCCAGAGCTGCACATAGACCTCCTTGCTTACAGTCTTTAAAGGCAGGTATTTGGTAATTAATGAGCTCCAGAGATCCTTGACATTTCATTCTTCCAGGGGCAGTCTTCAACTTCCAAAGGCAGATTGCTTCATGGCTTCATTTCCTCAAATTGACCTGATTCCCTATTTCTACACTAACTACCTGTCCTTAATTCTGGCTTCATCCCCCCCCTTTAGCTTTAGGAACTCCTAACTGCTGTAAGAAAAAAAAAAAGGGAGCATCGATCTTTCTGGCTGCTTCAAAGTCCAAAGGGGGCAGTTAGGGGCAAGCAGTTTGGAGTTCCTTTTTTTAAAAATTGGGTCAATCGAGGGGTCCAAGGTAGAAGTCTGTTTGGGGAAGAGGAGGTTGCAAACTCATCTGGGGGTGGGTGCTTCTATGATAGAAAAACAAAAAGACATGAGTACTGAAATGAGATTAGTACAAAGTAAATGTTGCAGCATCTGAAACATGCCACTGAGTATCATGAAAATGACAGAAGTCAATCTCTCACCAGGAGGTGGAAGAACTGAGAAATTGTTCCCATAACTAGTCCTAGCAAAGGCTGGAGAGAACAAGGCCTTTATTTGGGGACTTTAACATTGTCCAGGTTATCAGGAATGTAAACACAATATTTAACTCTTAATGTCATTGAGGTCCCCAGAAAATATAGTTAAGCTACTTAATGTCATCTGATTTTTGTAAAATATCCCTTTATTGGTATAACCTGTGTTTAGTAGAGATCTCTATACTTCTGTTACTTAGGGATAGATAATCATATGAGCAAACATAGATAAAGCCTACCTGTGACTGTAGGCCTTAAACTGACTAAAATCTTCTGACTCTGGCAGTTTCCCTTGATAGTTATCAGGCACATTTGCCTAAGAATCTTTCTTTTGTAGCTTCCACTCTTAATTTTAGTGGTTTAACACAAGTGTGCATCTTAAGTTACTTTTAACTATTATTTCTTTTAAATGCCTAAGAATGGCTATATTTTGGTTTTAACTGTTTTGCTGGGTGTCCAAGACCAAGCTGATCAAACTCAGCTGAGTTTCCACAGGGGTCACTCATAGAGAACTTAAGAGCAGCTTCTTAGCTCCTTTAGTGCCATTGGTTAGGCAGGGTCTTCTCGATGAGGTGGCTTTCCTTGAAAGCATTAGTGGTGTCTCCCTTTTTCCATGACCCTCCTCTGCAGCAGATGCACTGAGCGATTCTCATCCTCTAGTCTCAACAATCTCCTTGATCAGGAGGTTGTGTGACCCAGAGTTGCAGCATTCCTTAGAGAAGTCCTCTTATTCCCTGGGTTCAGGCTGACTTTGAGGGCAAGATACTGTATTTTTCTTGACCTCTGTATTTAATTCCAATTTCTAAGATTGATCTTAATCATCCAGCAAGCCAGTCTCACAGTCATACAGTAAGAGTACTGGGCTTTAACTTTAATATCGATAACTTTACAGTCATTTACCCTTTTATTAAAGTACTACCACATACTATCTGTTTTGAAGGTGATGGCCTATTATCACAAGTTACCTAGGTTGTATGTTCTGGAAGCAGCTACTTCTGCAAAATAGTAACAGGCAACAGTTTTACAAAATGAAATTAGCAAGAGTAAAAACATATTTAGCTTGTATAATAGTTATCTTGAATTTTGGCTGAGTTCTACATTATATACCCTGTTTGAGATCACAGTAATCTTTACAACAAACATCAAACTTTTGAGCACAACTTTAAATGGGTTAAAGTCTGGTTTACTTTGGAGTCATTCTAATATGTAGCAGGGTGAGGCAGAGCCTTATCTCAGGTAAGGCAGGGCTCTTCACAAGTCTTAAGTAAAATGTTCTAATCCTAAAACTAATTTTTGCCCCTTTTGCCATGACCAGCATGATCAAATTTTCAAGTTCAGTGAGGGTCAAAGGAGTATTAGAAAATAAAGGTTTATAAACACAGATTTTGAAGATTAAGCTGAGATCAGATGGAGCTCTGTTCTCTGATGGAAATGCAGATCTAAAGAGTTATGTTAGCAACATTTATACATGTCTTATTATTAGGTTAAAGACTATGTAAGCATTATTCTTTGTTTTCAGGAGAGTTACAGAGACTAGACCATCTACATAACTTTTTCCCACAACTGCAAAGTACAATGTTAGGAACTCCGTGTAGCTCTCAAAGAAGTCCACTGTCCAAAGTTACTGTAAGGTGGGCAGGAACTAGAGAAGGGAACTGATGAAACACTGGTTATCTAGCAAAACAATTTCTTTCTGCCCAAGAGTTGTGTGCCTGATATCAATGTAAGAGCTGATAGGACTCCTGTACAGAGCCTCACCAGGGAGGCTACTGCCACAGCAGTTAGGCATCTTGCACTCCTACACAGGAACACTCCCAGGCACCAGGCATGCTACAGTCATGAAGTCAAGGACCCCAATCTCAGTCATTGTTGTCCCATTTTTGCTATAGTGCATTATACTCTTTCTTAAATGTCATTTTAAGAAGTTTACATATATTGATTTCTGAGTCCATATGAACCTTAGTTAACACAGTCTAACATTATATCCAAAACAGGAATCAATCAAAGAAAGGCTGAGAGAGCTTTTAACTTTTCTTTTGTGTAGCAAAATGCTTTCACCTTCTACAATATGAACCTTTAAACAAATCAGGCTGTCACTAACTCTTAGATATACATTTACATTTAAATTTTTATCTCAGTGAAATAAGTAACCAATTTTACATATGCCTTACTGATAATATGTCCCATAATAGAAAATTAAATGATAGAAATAAATCCCCAATAAAATGTACTCTTTAAGTTTAATATTACCAGTACAGACAAGTTTATTCTGGAGAATAGCAGCTTGACAAATTTCCTGCTTTAAAAACTTGTATACCTGGAAAATATGAATACATTTAATATACAAGGAGTGATCATTTCACAATTACCTTGACACTTTAATCTTACTAAATTCAGTTTTTAAAGAAAAATTTAGACTCTGTAACATAGTACAATACTCTTAACAGTTGTTTAACCATAATTGTATAAACCCCAATTTTTAAGACTAATTGTTTTAAAGAATAAAACTTAATAGACACAAAGTTAAGAGTAAATTAGTGTTTCTAAGAAATCCTTGTTATTTTACCATGTCATTTTACCATATAGATTAACTTTGGCTTATATCAGAACATTAGTATTTCACCTTAGGAAAAACCTTAAATAGCTTTAGCTGTCTCACATACACACAACCAACTTAGTTACACACAGACTTGTTGAAACTTGCCCTTTACTTACACACAGACTTTCTTAGCACTTACTTAGACCCTCATGTATTCCATCACACAGACACTTTCTTACCCAGAAACATTTTCTTTTCCTTTTTATTAAATATATTTCCAAACCCAGAACCTTTTATTTTCTCTTTCCTATCTGTTGACCCTTTTTTGTCCACATTCTGAAACAACTCTTATGAAATTTTTGAATTTAGACAAATTACTCCAATTTAACAAGATAAAATACTTTGTGGTTTATAGTACTTTAACTGAAACACAGTGATAGGGGAGATGGTAGCTCTAAATCCAAATCTAAGAGCTCCTTGGAGCTTTGCAGAACTGGAGGGGGAGCAGGGGGAAGTGGTAAGGGAGCAGATGGAACGCTCACCCTCCAAGTTGAGGTTTTATCTGTTAGAACATAACTCTTAATAACCTTGTTTTTAGTAATGACACAAAGCAATTTTAAACGCTTTTTAATTTACCAACCTATGAAAACACCAATAATGTTTAAGTATGATACCCCACGGAATTTAAGGAGTTAAGAGTACTTGATGTTATTTAACAATGAGCATTTTAACTTTGCAAATTAATCAGATGTCACCAACAAACACATTTGAGTAATCCCATACATGTTAACTCTAATTCACTTATTCTGTAAAAACCAAGATATCAGACAAGTGTACTGAACAGTATTTGCTGTCTCTTTCCTGTTGAAGAAAAGTCCTAGAAACAATTGATATTAGACATTGTTTAACATCAACATTCCATTAGTTTGACCACCTAGAGACTTGCGAGTTATTTCTAAAGACATTTTACTTTTATTAGTTTACCCAATTTAAATTGAACCCTTTTAAGTCATGTGAATAAAAGTATTTGGATCCATTTTTAAATTTTAATTTTAGGAGCACTCAGTTTTGATACAGACAAAACATGACATTAGCACGACATACAAATAATACAAAATCAAAGGCCTTGTAACTTTATAGGTGAATCTCCATTGCAATGTAACAGATGTTCAAAAACTCTAGTTGAATAAAAATAGAACTGATCAAAAAAAATAATTAACCTAGATATGCAGGATCAAAATTATGAGCTCAAAAATACAGCATTAGAGAAAAAACAAAACAAAACAAGAATCCTAGAGAATGAGTTAGTTCTGTGTAACAGCCCAGAAGTTTAAAATGGACACCTTTTTTTTCTTTTTTTCTTATCTTCAGGTTACCACCCCTTCCTGCTGAGACTGCTGCAGCCTACATTCCAATACAGGCTTCAGAAGGCCAGGCAGGGGGGAGGGAGGATCACCCAGGACTTTTTAACCCTTTTTCTTCCTGGTTGAGAAATCAGGTTAGGTTTGAATGCAGAAAATCACAAAACATTATTTCTTACTACTTTTGAGGAATGGAGCTGCTGAGCTCTCTGCCTAGGGGATTGGAGTAAACAAATCTCTCAGGAACAAGGAGAAGGACTGTAAAGTACCCTGCAATGAGTATCCCTAAGCCTAAGATCGAATTAACACAATGAAGAATTTAATAGAAGGCAAGAGTAAAGACCATATAGTACAATACACAAACAGACAGACACGTAGCGTGCTAAATCAAAAATTGGCTAGCTGGTACTTTGTCAACAAAAACAAACAATTTCCGATTGTGTCAAAGAGTTGCCCAGATGCAACACAATGCCCAAATGGGACAAAGAGTTAACCAGATGCGACAAGTTGCCCGAATGCAGCACAGAAGCTGCCCAGATGCAGCGCAAAAGCTGCCCAGATGTGAGAGTCACCCAAATGCAACAGAGTTGCCCAGATGCAGCGCAAAAGCTTCCCAGATGTGACAGAGTCACCAGATGCGACAAGGTCACCCGACGCATCGAGGGGATGTTTCCCGAGACCCTGCTGGGGTCCTATAGCACGTCCGCCAGGACTATGCCAGCCCAGAAGCAGAACCTGCAGGCAATCCAGACCAGAAAACACACGGCAATGCCTTACTCACTGGCCGAAGGTGTCACTTATGACTCTATGATCAGGTGTCTGGGTGGGCTTGGGGCATCCCAGACGAGCCCCCATATGTTGTGCCCAAAGGCTCGAGACCCCACAAGGACCACGAACCTGGTCCTCTGCGTCCTTAACCAGTGACACTGAGAGGCCCCAAGCCCTCATTAGCAGGGTTTTTATAATGAAAGGCAAGCAGTTTTACAGTGTTCTTTTAATTGGTTAACATTTGAACAGCTAAACATTAGTCCTCCTCTGGTTGGGTCCGGCCAATCTATTTGATTCTCATTGGGTCCTGCCAGAACTGAACGGTCCTAGTGGAAGAAGGGAGGAGGGAAGGGGTGAACTATGCAGGAGATGAGTCAGGGCTAAGCCCCGCTCCCGTCCTTGACGGATAAGGTCTCCAGGCAACTGCACATTCCTCGGACAAATATCTCTTAACAACCTTGGTAAGCACAGGGGCCCAGCATTCCTGTTTGTCCTTGAGACAGTTAGCAGCACAGATACCACCCTGCTCTCAACAATTGCAAAACTCCTAAACTTCTTAGCTAATAGGAATTAAAAGATCTCAAAAAATAAAGCTTAATTATGTCATCAACAGGTTCAATACTACAGAAAATAGTCACTATAGGACAATATTCTGCCCCAGGAATATCAAGAAGGGGCCTTACTTCAAGCTCCTGTCCTCAGCTTACCTATGAAGCAAGATTTAACCTGTTTGTCACAAAGGGGAAAATAAATCCTGGATAGGCAGCCATACGCAACTCAATAACCAATGACATATCTCAGTGAGGAACTTAACAAAGTAGCTTCATTCTCAAAAGTAATGGAAAATAAGGTCTCATTTTCTTTGACATCCAACCTGTCCTGATGAGATGGCTAAAATGCCCTAGGCACAACGTTTCTGTTAAAACCTGTTAGATCCGTCCAGATCTCAATCAAGGCTTACATTGAAATGTAAATGTAAATGAAAGAAGCTTAAAGGCTCAGTAGGAGACCGGTCTCAAACCCAAGGAAAAAAAAGGTAAAAAGAGTCTTACCTAAATGCCAGCAAAAGTAAATTTTATGGTACATTACTAAAGTAATTAATGACCGTATCATTTTTCCAGGACTCTTGTTTTTATTATTCTTTATTTTTTTGAGCTAATGATTTTTTTGATCAGTTCTATTTTTTATTCAACTAGTTTTTGAACATCTGTTACATTGCAATGGAGATTCACCTATAAAGTTACAAGGCCTTTGATTTTGTGTTATTTGTATGTCATACTGTCTGATGTCATGTTTTGTCTGTATCAAAACTGAGAGCTCCTAAAATTAAAATTTAAAAATGGATCCAGATACTTTTAATTCATGTGATTTAAAAAGGTTCAATTCAAATTGGGTAAACTAAGAAAAGTAAAATGTCTTTGAAAATAACTTGCAAGTCTCTAGGTGGTCAAGCTAATAAAATATTGATGTTAATAAAATGTCTAATATCAATTGTTTCTAGGACTTTTCTTCAACAGGAAAGAGACAGCAAATACTGTTCAGGACACTTGTCTAATATCTTGGTTTTTGCAAAATAAGTGAATTAGAGTTAGCATGTATGGGATTACTCAAATGTGTTTGTAGAGACATCTGATTAATTTACAAAGATAATACTAATTTTTAAATAACATCAAGTACTCTTAACTCCTTAAATTCCATGCGGTATCATACTTAAACATTATTGGTGTTTTCATAGGTTGGTAAATAAAAGGGTTTAAACTTGCTTTTTGTTATCACTAAACTAAAAACAAGGTTACTAAGAGTTATGTCCTAACAAGTGCAATTCTATATACAAAGAGTACCAAAAGTTTCAACTGTATTTCAATTACAGTACTTTAAGCAACCAAATATTTAATCTTATTAAAATAGAGTAATTTATCTAAATTCAGAAATTTCATAAGAGTTGTTTCAGAATGTGAACAAAAAGCGTTCAACAAATAGGAAAGAGAAAATAAAAGGTTCTGGGTATGGAAATATATTTAGTAAAAGGGAAAAGGAAATGTTTCTGGGTAAGAAAGTGCTTGTGTGATGAAATACATGAGGGTCTGAGTAAGTGATAAGAAAGTCTGTGTGTAAACAAAGGGCAAGTTTCAACAAGTTTGTGGGTAACTAAGTTGGTTGTATGTATGTGAAAACTATTTAAGGTTTTTCCGAAGGTGAAATACTAATATTTTCTGATATAAACCAAAGTTTAATCTATATGGTGAAATGACAAGGATTTCTTAGAAACACTCATTTACTCTTAAGTTTGTGTCTATTAAGTTTTATTCTTTAGAACAATTAGTCTTAAAAATTGGGGTTTATACAATTATGGTTAAACAACTGTTAGAGTATTGTACTATGTTACAGAGTCTACATTTTTCTTTTAAAACTAAATTTGGTAAGATAAAAGTGTCAAGGTAATTGTGAAATGGTCACTAGTTGTATATTAAATGTGTTCATATTTTCCAGGTGTACAAGTTTTTAAAGCAGGGAATTTATCAAGCTCTGCTATTCTCCATATTAAACTTGTCTGTAATGGTAATTTTAAACTTATAAAGAGTAAATATAATTGGGGATTTATTTCTATCATTTAATGTTCTATTATAGGACCTGTTATCAATAGGGTGTATGTAAATTTGTTACTTTTTACACTGAGTTAAAGAATTTTAATGTAAATGTATTTCTAAACGTTTGAGTCTGATTTGTTTAAAGGTTAATTGTGAGACATAAAAGCATTTTGCCACTTCGTCACACAAGGAAAGTTAAAAGCTCTCTCAGCCTTTCTTTAACTCATGTTTTAGATATAATGTTAAATTGTGTTAACTAATGTTCAGACAGACCCAGGAATCAATATATGTAAGCTTCTTAAAAATGATATTTAAGAAAGAAGTAAAGATCAACATCAAAATTAGAACACTTAAGATTTGTAAAGAACCATGCCTTACCTGAGATAAGGCTTTGCCTCCCACCTTACTGCATGTTAGAGTGACTCCAAAATAAGTCAGACTTCAGCTTATTTAAAGTTATAGTCAAAAGATTGGTTCTTGTTGTAAAAGTACTGTGATCTCAAATAGGGGATATAATGTGCTTCTCAGTCAAAATTCAAAATAGCTATTATCCAAGCTGAATATATTTTTACTCTTGCTAATTTCATTTTGTAAAACTGTTACCTGTTAATGTTTTGCTGAAGTAACTGCTTCAAGAACACACAACCTACTTAACTTTTGATAATAAGCCATCGCCCATAGAACACATAGTGGTAACTTCCAGTACTAATACAGACTCCAGCTAGATAAAAGGGTAAATAACTGTCAAGTTATGGATATTGAAGTTAAAGCCCAGTACTCTTAATTTATGACTGGTGAGACTGGCTTGCTGGATGATTAAGTTAAAACTTAGAGATTGGAATTAAATACAGAAGGCAAGATAGACCAGTATTTGGATCTTTTGCCCGCAGTCAGCCTAAACCCACAAACAAGAGAACTTCTCTAAGGAGCTTTACAACTCTGGGTCACACAAACTCCTGATCAAGGAGATTGTTGAGACTAGAGGATGAAAAATCACTCAGTGCATCTGCTGCAGAGGAGGGTCAAGAAAAAAAGAGACATCCCTTAATGCTTCCAAAGGAAGCCACCTCATCAAGGAGACCCGGCATAACCAATGGCACTGGTGGAGCTAAGAAGCTGCTCTTAAGTTCTCTACGAGTGGCCCCTGTGGGAACTCAGCTGACTCTTTAACAAGACAGGAACCAGGTCAATTTGACCAGCTTGATCTTAAACACCCAGCAAAACTGTTAAAACCAAAATATAGCCATTCTTGGGCATTTAAAAGAAATAATAGCTAAATGTAACTTAAAATGTACACTTGTATTAGCCCACTAGAATAAAGACTGGAAGCTACAAATGAAAGAAAGATTCTTAGGCAAATGTGCCTGATAACTATCAAGAGAAACTGCCAGAGTCAGAAGTTTTTAGTCAGTTTAAGACCTTCCTAAGCTACACAGGTAGACTTAATCTATGTTTGCTCATATGATAATCTAGCCCTAAGTAACAGAAGTATAGAGATCTCTACTAAACACAGGTTATACCAATAAAGGGATATTTTACAAAAATCAGATGACATTAAGTAGCTTAACTATATTTTCTGGGGATATCTATGACATTAAGAGTTAAATGTTGTGTTTACATTCCTGATAACCTGGACAATGTTAAAGTCCCCAAATAAAGGCCTTGTCCTCTCCAGCCTTTGTTAGGCCTAGTTATAGGAACAATTTCTCAGTTCTTCCACCTCCTGGTGAGAGATTAACTTGTCATTTTCATGATACTCAGTGGCATGTTTCAGATGCTGCAACATTTACTTTGTACTAATCTCATTTCAGTACTCATGTCTTTTTGTTTTTCTATCATAGAAGCACCCACCCCCAGATGACTTTACAACCTACTCTTCCACAACCAGACTTCTACCTTGGACCCCTCGATTGACCCGATTTTTAGAAAAGGAACTCCAAACTGCTTGCTCCTCACTGCCCCCTTTCAGCTTCGAAGAAGCCAGAACAATTGGCACCCCCTTTCTTTTTCTTACAGCAGTTAGGAGTTCCTAAAGCTAAAGGGGGGAATGAAGCCAGAATTAAGAACTGGTAGTTAGTGTAGAAATAGGAAATCAGGTCAATTCGAGGAAATGAAGCCATGAAGCCATCTGCCTCTGGAAGTTGGAGACTGCCCCTGGAAGAATGGAATGTCAAGGATCTCCAGAGCCCATTGATTACCAAATTTACCTGCCTTTATCAAGAACTGCAAGCAAGGAGCTGCTAATTAATGCTCCCTGGGCCCTTATCTGCCTGAATCACCCTGGCCCTTCCCCTACTCATGTTTTCTCACTGAATGTAAAACCAGACCTAGTCATGTAGGCAGGAAGGAGAGACAAGGGGGAGAGAACTGGAGAACAAAAGAGACTTTAACCTATAAAAGATGTAGGGTGTGCTCACTTCTGGGGACTTTAGAACATCAGCCATGGCCCCCTTCTTCCTGCCGGGAGAAGTCTGTATTATTATCTTTAAATAAAACCTGCTTAATATGCTTGCCTTGGCATGCTTCTCTAGTGTTCAATCTTCAACATTAGAAGGAGCAGAACTCGTCACCGGTAAACGGCGGTATCAGTTGGTCATATATACTCTGGCAGCTATTTCTATAGATCAGGACACAGAGATTCAGTAGAGATAAAATGATCCCTGGCTCACAGTAGTAAGCAAAGCAGTCAGGCTGGAGGCTGGGACACTCTCACTCCTAATCCTGAGTGATGTCAGTTTAATATGTGGCCTTCTATCACATCCCCTTTCTCTTCTTAAACATTAGGTAGATGCTGCCTTTTCATCCTGAATCTATTCTTAACCAGGGATAAATGACATTGTTGAACTGCTTTGATTTTCATGCTGTGTATTTTTCATCTGTTTTCTCACTCAGGCATCCTGATCTTGTCATACCCTACATTTGACATGGAAAAGAGAAGAGCTGGTCAAAATATCACTTGATGAATGGAGCATCCTGAGATTCAGGAACCTGGAACCTGGGAGCTGCTCAGTTTAATCAGGGCCTCTGGCCACTTTACATGGACTGTTTGAGGATAAGCCACTTTGCCAACCTGTGCCCCTCAGCCAGGAGTTCATGGAGGTCTGGCCCCTGGTGGGTGTCAGCATGTTCCTGAGTAAGAAGGTGCTTCAGATATTAGTTGAGTAGAAATGACACAGCTCTCCACTGTTGTAATTTCTTCCTTAACTGGGACAGCTTCAGGGTCTGATCTTAAATATGATATTGGAATTTTCTGAAGTAGAATACAGATAAATTTAAGTCTATGGAGTTTTACAATAGATCATCTGAAGTTTGACAGGGATTTTGGTGAGAACATACCCAAGGAACTCTCAAAGCAGAATTCTCTTAGCCTATGATAAAAGCAAAAAATAAAAAATAAAAAATAAAAAAGAAAACAAAAAAAAGGGTGTGGGCAAACAAAGACCTCCCCTGTATAAGAAAATGCTCTGTAAGATCCCTAGACATTCTCTAAAGTTAGGTATCTTCTGAAACTTCTACATAAAGTGGTCCCTTCATTTTCTCATTTGGCCAAGGACAATTCCATGTGGTAGTACACATAGTGCATTGTTCCAGGATGGAATGTAAACCATACACAAAATGTGTCCTGATTCACACAGCTGAGGTTAATGGGAAAAATGAAGAAAGAGGAGATTGACAGACTCAAGAAGTCAGCAACACTCAGGAACTGATTGGGACTAAGAGTAAATGAGGCAGTACTTGCACAATATTATGACTACACCAAAGGTCATACAACTAGGTTGCTCACATAAAAACTTGCTTAATTTTATACTTGGTAATTATATTAGCTCAGTGTATTTTGGAAAAGTGCAAATGAAGCTTTCCATAACAATTTTAGACCATCATACACAACATGATTTGTTGATTTGTAGTTTTATAATCATTTGGGAGGCATGTGCCTGTCATGGGACTTCATGCCCTCTCTTTCTCAAATGAGCTGTTAGTTCCCCAAGCTGAACTGCCAGAATTGATTCACAAAACTTCCTATCTGCCTGAATTGCACAGAGCCCCCTTTACTGAGCTTCTTGACTAGCATCAGCCTTTCTGCTAGCTCCCCATCCTTGCACTGAAACTTTTCCTCCAGCACATGATCATTGATATCTTTGTCCTTTTCACATTCTGAGAAGAAACAAAAGTTCCTTCCTCAGTGGACAGCTGGACATAATGTTGTAGCCACTGCCTTCACAGGAGGAGGCAGGCCCACCCCAGTGACAACAGGAACTTCAAGTCCCAGGCTATATGCAGGGACCTCCACTTTTTGAAATCTCCCCAAATACATGGTATTTGATTATCCTCAATATATAGATGAGGAAAGAGAAGTTCAAAGACACAGGAAGTATCATAGTAGGGTAATTCAATGTATTTGGTAATCAGACTCACATCTGCCTCTGAATCCTCAACTACTGTAATTACCAAAGTCCTTGAGTCTAATACTAAGCTGGGCATGAAGCACAGGCTCTGTGTACATTCAGGAAGGCCCCTAGGACTACAGGACTGAAGTTTCAACTGTGCTCACAACTTTAGAAAGCAAGCATCTCCAACATAAAAAGTTTTATCTTAAAACACTTGTGTAAAGTATAAGGCTTAAGACTGTAAATGTCTGAAAGAAATATGCCTAACACTAATAAAGTTTGTATTAAATGGGAAGTAATAGAAGTGTAAACTATCAGTGTTTACTCTATGCCAGGCACTGATATAAGAACAATAAGAGAATTAATACGTACATGACAACTCATAAATGTAGGTACTATGATATACCACATAAACAGAGTAGGAAATTGAAGAAAAGACAAGAAACCTGAATTACAGCCCAGGAGACTGGCTGGTGCCATACTCTATACACAGTTAATAGTGTCTTGAGGGATATATTTCTTCATATTTTTCCTACAATTATACTATAATTCTAAGAAAAAAATTACTAAAATATAGTCTGCCTTTTCCCAAAATTGATTTATTGAATTCCTTAACAACTTTCTGTACATTTTTTTTATTCCTTCCATATGAAAAAAAAATGCCAATAAATTTTTGGGAAAAAATGTAGGTAAATGAGGCAAATTCAAGCCAGGTTATTTCTTACCATAGTGATTAGCACAGGTCCTTTTCCCATGATTCTTTAGTCCCAACAGCCCACCTTACTGATAAGCCACTGGGCTCCCATTGCCAAACTGACAGTTGGAGGGAAGGACCTCCAACCTTCTGAGCAGCTTGGGTTTTACTGGGGCTGACGGTGTTCTCCACCTAGATTCAATCTCACCTTGACCTCAGAGCACATATTTCAGACCATACAGCAGCTTCTAGAATGGTTGGCTATCTAGGAACCCTGACAGTTCAACAGCTCAGACATACCTATAGGGTGCTAAAGATTCTCTGATGTCCCAGGAACATTTTTTCTTTTTGTACCAGGGATTGAACTCAGGGTCTCTCAACCACTGAGCCACATCCCCAGCTAGAGCCATATCCCCAACCCTATTTTGTATTTTATTTAGAGACAGGGACTCACTGAATTGCTTAGTTTTTATCTTTTCTGAGGATGGTTTTCAACTTGCTATCCTCCTGCCCCAGTCTCCTGAGCCACTAGGACTACAGGTGTGAACCATCACACCTGGAGAAACCTTATATTGCACTGCAGGGAGAGGACTCTCTTGCATTCATAAGAAGAGGCTGTGCCCCTGAAATGGGCATTTCTCACCAGCAGAGTTCCTGGTCTTGAATTTGTCACTTCTGGATACCAATGTTTTATTTAGTGCAAGATTGTACTTGAGCTCCTTTAAAGAAGGTACTGTGCACTGTCACACTGGTTCCCAGCATAACCAGAAAGTGCTGTCCACTTATACTCAACAGAAGCTTGAACTAAGTGGAAAATCATTAGTCCCAGACTCTTAGACCAACACACTTGTTATATGCCTGTAGGATCTGTTATGATACAGAGGATCCTAGTAAAAAAGGTGTGAGCTATTCTTGATAAGAACAGGCAATTTATGCCTCCAATAGCAGTCAGTAGCTGGGACATTAACCATATTCCCACTCTACACCTATGAGTAAACTAGAAGATGCTATAGTCCTTGTGCCTCATTTTTCCATTATCAGTTAATTGAAGGTAAAATACCTATCCCTAATTTCTACAAATATGTTAAGGATGGAATTACATGAAAGCAGAGGAAAATCAAGTTGGAGAACATCTTGTTTCTCAGAGGAAACAGTTGATCATTCATCACTTGCTGACTGTGACCCCATCTACAATTTACAGTATTTCAGCTTGTTGACCAGAGAGAGTAGGTTGTAGATTTAGATATAAGAAAGTTTTTATTGAGGTCTCAAAACTGCTGTTTGTTCTCTTTCAGTTGAGACTACAATTCCTATTGATTTCTAGGAGATTCATTTCTGTCTATAGATCATCTGAAGGGCTGACAAATACTGCCAAGATGATATTTGAGACAGAACAGGCACAGTCTGGGACTACAGTGAAGAAACCCAAACATGTCATTGGTTAAAGACAAATGAAATCAAATAAGTTTTACAAGGCCTAAGGAACTACAGTAGCCTAATCATTAAATTACTTTTGAGAAAAGGTTGATCAATACCCTGTAACTTTACCAATATTGAACAAAACAAGGCTCCAGATGCCAAAGCTCAGACCTGAAGTCTCTGCCTAGAGCTCAGACACAGTCTCAGGAGTGAGGAAGTAGGGCCAGTGCACCAAGTAGCAGTCTAACAGATGTTTGGAGATGTCATGGAATGTGGGGAGCTCCTGACATTCAGTTGCCTTATGCAGGCTAACCCACAGGCCACCTTGTCTCTTCAGAAGGTCATCACAGATATGGACCCCCAACTCATCTGCCAGTCTCAACAGTTATATAGCCTTTTACAAATGCAGCCAACCTCTCTTTACCCAAGCAACTAAGCATACTTCATATTTCTCCTTTTTGCATAAGCAGAAATAGTTTCCCTACATATTATATTTTCCTCAGCACTACACAGAAGTCAGCTCACCATTTCTTTAACATTAAAATGAATCTTAAGACTTTTCCTCAAGTGAAAAATGTAAATTTAACCAATGTAAAACTCTCATTATGTTCTTCTCTGATCCACTCATTATTTCTAAGTCCCTTAAAATATATAGAAGAGCTGAGTTCAGTGATGAATGCCTGGAACCCCAGCTGCTCAGAAAGCTGAGAAAAGAGGATCACAAATTAAAGGCCAGCCTCAGCAACTTAGTGAGACCCACAGTAACTTCATGAGACCCTGTCTCAAAATAAAATACATAAAGGATTGGGGATGGTAAATTGCCCCTGGGTTAAACTTCTAGTACCAATCCTCCCACTCCACACCAAAAAATACAAGAGTGCTATAAAGCTCAAATTAATTATGAGTGTTTTGGGTTTTTTCTTTTATCAATATTATTCTTGTTATCTTCCATTTTTATATTGACACCTTTTCTCTTACTGGGCATTTGTTGGTGTTTCACTAAACCTAAATAAAGTTTGACATCACTGCCTCTTATCCTCCTCCTTTATGTTTCCTTGGTTTGTTTTTTTTTCCTACTGTCACTAAACACTACATTTCATATTTGTTATGTATGGATTTTCTTCTAGTCACACAAGAGCTGTTTCTAAGGTCCATGTGATTAAAACATTCTTATATATACCCTTGAAAACATGTAAAGTTCACCCATTTTGAGACTTGTAAATATGATCCTATTTGTTTTCAGTTTACTCACATATTGAACAATATAGGACCCATCCAAAATATAGATGGACATCAATCATTATGAGGTGTGGCCTTTCTTACCTCATGTCAGCTTCCAATTACTCTGTTTAATGACAGTGGTGCTGATATTTATCTAAGTCTTTAATGGAATTCCTGACTTCCATTAAAAAAGTTATTATTGGCCCAGGATGATTTTGATAGGGAATGGTTGTAGATCATATACTATACATTTATCATATATTTTATATTTAGTGTCCATTAGGTCCAGTTTTCCTACACTCCTTTTGCTAAGAAATAGTGTTACTCTAAGCCAGCTCACTTACTGTTTCAGTACCCTCAAGTCCTTTTCTCCACTACCATCTGGTCATTGTACAAACCCTCCCTCCTCCTATGTTTCCTAACCTGAGATGCCTTTCCTTTCTTGGCCATAGAATCACAGACATTCTTCCAGCTTGTTTATGTGCATAAGGGGCCTCAGGTATCCATAAGGAAGTTTTGCTATTTGGTATCGGGCCATCAATTGGGTCACTTGAGTAATATATTTTCTCCAGAAGTCTCTAGGTACTGCTAAGTGCAGTAAATGTTCTCTTGCTATAAAATAATTAACCACACTCATGCATTGAATTTCTCTGAATTTATGTTTTGAGCAGGATCTTGACTTTGCCCATCCACGTGTTATTGGATTGTCCAGTCCATCGCTATGCACCTTCTTTTGATTTTGATACTAATTAAATATGATCTATGAGTGGAAAATGTGGAGGAAATCTATGATAAGTATTTTTAAACCCTCATCTGTGGGACATTCATTGGAAGAGATTTTTCAGATTTCTTTTGTTCTAAATCCTTTGGAGATAGAGTCCAGTGCTGACTCTGCCCTACATTGCCATCTCCCTTCACCAGGTAGGGTCTATTGGTATCTAATATTGATATTCTCACTTACTGAGAACCCTGGCTGCATTTTAAGCTCCTTTGAGGAAGGACTGGTATACCCTTCCTCTGCATCCCCCAGGGTAACTAGCACAGTGCTTTCTCCACAGGGGCTCAGAAAATGCATTCATTGAGTTTAACTTAGAATGCAATTTCTCTGTAAGTGATGACTTTACATTTTATACACATGGATAGGGTAAATAAAGGAGTAAACCAGGGATGTTTATTCTTTACCTAGAACAAGAGTCATCAATTATTATCCACTTGAATATCAGAAAGCCAGGATTTTAGCCCATTTCTCCATCCGTTTTTGCTACAAACCTGGAGTACTTCAATCCCTTCTCCCCATTTGAAAAGAAGGTTGAGAAAAGAGAAAAAAGTTACACATCTAGGAATATGGTCAATATTAGTTTGCATTGATGTGTGGAGACGATAGGATAGTGAGGTCTAGAGAGTACATTGTGATAATTTTCACAAAGATGAACTCATAAATCTTAATTTGCCCCTTTCTCCAGTTGGTCAGAACATAGGTAGCTACTGATGTCATCAGTCTTATCTTCAGAATTTGACATTGTGGATTTCTCTGAGATTGGGGAGAATCCCCACCCTTTTCTAACTTTAACCTCTGGGAATCTTATTCATCTTTTTGTCATAAATACCTAAGAAAAACAACTCAAAGGAGTTAAGATTTATTTTGGATTATGGTTTTAGAAGTTTCATTACATGGTTCGCTGACTCCACTTGGTTTGGGCTTGAGGTAAGGCAGAACATCATGGTGGAAAGGTGTGGTAGAGTAAGGTATTCAGTTCATAGCCATCAAGAAGAAGAAAGGAGAAAGACACAGAGGGCAAGGACAAGAAATACTATTACAGGGTGTGTCTCCCATGACCTCCTTCCTCCAATGCTGCCCCACTGTATACAGTTCACTCATTTCCCCATAGTCCATTCAGCTACCAACAGATTAATCCACTAGTGGGATTAGAACCCTCATAGTCCAGTCACTTCCTAAAAGTCTCACTTCTGACATTGCTGCCCTGGGGACTAGCCTTCATGAAACCAGTCTTTGGGGGACATTTCAAATCCAAACTATGAGAATCAAATCAGGTTCTCATGACAAAGATCAGAAAAATCCCCAGAGGATTGATACTCTAATATTAGGATGTGTTATAAAGCTACAGGAAGCAAAACATTATAAAATATTTGGAAAAAAATCAACAGAAACATCAATGGAAAAGAATACAGAGACCAGAAACTGTTCTATAGAAATAAGTCAACAATCTAAGAAAGGTAAAAAGTTAATTTAATGAAGAAAGAACAGTCACTATAATCAATGGTGCTAGAACAACTAGACATCCACATTTTAAAATATCTATACCGACATTCTAAACCTTTCATAAAATGGATCACAGATAAAAGTGTGAGGTGTAAAACTATAAGACTCCTCGTTATGGTGTGGATGTATTTTGAATATGACCCCCAAAATTCTTGTGATGAAAGCTTGCTGCCCACCATACCACTATGGAGGTGATGGGGTTTTTAATTGATGGTTAGATCAGGGGTCACCACCTTCAACAAGGATTAATGTAGTTCTCCAAGGATGAGAGGACTGAGTCAGTTCCTGTGAGATTAGGTTGTTGTAAAAGAGGAGCCTCCTCTGTCTCCTGCCTCTTCTCTCACCTTATGGCCTCTCTAGCACACACTTCCACTGTATTCTGCCATCTGCCATGTTGTGACAAGCCACAGTCTCAGCCAGGTGCCCAACTAGCCTCTATAACAGTGAGCCAAAATAAACTCTTTCCTTCATAATCTACCCAGACTCAAATATTTTGGTAAAGGAGCACAAAATGGACTAAGATGCAACTAAAGATACAAAGAGAAAATCTAAGTGAATTTTGGTTTGGTGATATCTTTTAGATACAATACCAAAAACACAATCCATGAAGAAAAAATATTGGCAAGTTGAAGTTCACTGAAAAAAAAAAATAAAAAAACTTATGCTCCATGAAAGGTGCTGTTAATAAACTGAACAAACAGTACACAGACTTGGAGAAAATATTTGCAAAATACAAATTTTATGAAGGACTGGTATACAAGATATATAAAATCTCTTAAAACTCATTAATATTAAAGTAAGCAATCCAATTAAAAATGGGTAAAAGATCTGACACCTCACCAAAAAAGGGTATACAGATGATGTCAAATAAGCATATAAAAGGATGTCCAAAATCATTTTTCATGGGCTGGGGTTGTAACCCAGTGATAGAGTGCTTGCCTAGCATGTGTGAGGCACTGGGTTTGATTCTCAACATCATACATAAATAAATAAAATAATTTCCATCGACAAATAAAATTTTTTTAAATTATTTTTTATTTTGACATTGAAAATTAAACAAAAATGAGATAACTTCTGCATACCTGTCATAATAGCTAAAATTTTAAAAATTAACAGTACCAAATGCTACCAAAGATGTTGAACATAGGAACTTTCAGTCATTGCTGGTAGAAATGTAAAATTATATAGTCACTTTGGAAAACAGTTCATCAGTTTATTACAACATTAAGTGTAATCTTACCATATAATAAAGTGATTACAGATGGAGTCATTAAAAATGTGATGAAAATGTATATTCACAAGAAAACTTTACATGAGTGCTTACAGTGATTTTATTTATAACTTTCAAAACACTAGAAGTAACCAAGATGTCCTCCACTAAGAGATGGATGAACAAACTGTGGTGTATCCCTACAATGGAAGAATATTAAGAAACAGAAGGAAGTTGAGCTATGGAGCCATGAGAGAACATGGAGGAACTTTATCTAATGTGAGAAAGAAGTCAGTGTGAAAATTTATATACTATCTGATATACCATTCCAACTGTAGAACATTCTGGAAAAGTCAAAACCATAGAGATAGTAAAGTGATCAGCAGTTGCCAAGGGTGAGAGAGGAGGGAGGATAAACTGGTGAAGCACAAAGTAGTTTTCAGGAGTAAAAATATTCTGTGTGAAACTGTAATGGGGTTAAAGGCAATCCACATTTGTCATAATGCACAGAACAATTCAGCACAAAAATTAAAATCTAATTTAAACCACGCACTTTAATTTAAAAAGATATATCAATATTTTTCATCAATTGTAACAAATAAACAGTTTAAAACAAGACAAAAATAACAGGGAAATGTGTGCATGGAGAGGAGTATGTGGAAACTCTGTACTTTCTACTTAATTTTTATATAAACCTACAAGTATTCTTAAACAAATGTCAGGATGGGACAGCCCCAAACCAAAGTGTTGGTGGCATTCTGTGATGGCAAAGTCAATACTCCTTTTGGGGGTGTACCAACCTGGATTCAGAGTCATTTCTTATTTCCATGCTTGAGTCCTGAGTATCCCCTGGAATCCAGATAGGTTGAGGTAGCCTCCGTGCTCTGAACAGTGAAGAGAGACCACTGGCATCTGGTAGGACAGGAAGAAACCACTTCTCAGGGTATAACTCAGTGAATATAACCATTGAGTCCCCTCAACATCCCAGCAGCAACCACAGTCAAAGGAGAAGGAGACCAGTAGGAATGGAGGGTTACAGGATGAAAGACAAAAGAAACTTCAGAGAATGGCAAATTTTGAGAGATAATCAGAAGTTGAATGAGAATCTAGAAGAAGACTAAAGCATCCTGGTGTGACCTTGAACCACCTATCTTTTTCATTAACAGCCATGTGCTGATTATAGCACAGAGAAAAAACACTGTGGAGTCATAGGCTTTTACCATTGGGGGAGAAGATGCTCCACAGCTCCTTATTCTATTCTGAAAACACATTCAAAACCCACTGGTACTGCAGAATTGTCTTTGGTCAAATTTCATTGTGGACATGATTTGTTGAGTCACTTGACACCAAAATGCTAATCCAGGACCTTCTCCACCTATTCCTCTTCCCTTGGAAACTGCCTCACTGCAGGTGGCAGCCATATCCCCTTGGTCTGATATAACCCATCTGCCATTCTTCAGTGCATTTCACTTTTCAAATTCACTGTCAGTCTCCCATGACCCAATAGTCTAGCATGTAGGAGGGACATGGTTGCACTTCTATGTGCTGACTCTATGCCTCCAGAGGTGGAGTCCATGAGTCAGGCAACTGGGCTTTGTTCCACATGCCACCCCAACAAGTGCAGGACCTAGCACCTAAGAGCACCCAGTAAATGCTACATGAAAAAGGCCTTCTGCCACAATGTCCTGGGGGGGGAATGGATCAAGAATTTGCACATTGGACATGAAATGTCTGGAGCACTGAAAAAAGCTGTGACCATTAAATCCTATAGTCAGAAAATTCTCTCTCTCTCTCTCTCTCTCTCTCTCTCTCTCTCTCTCTCACACACACACACACACACACACACACACAACACACTCACACATCTTGTAATATAGTCATTTTCCTGTGATTCTCTGGATGGAAAATAAACCATGTAAGCAATGCTGTTTCTCAGGCTCCTTAATCCCTTCATCAATTGGTGCAACTTTTTATCTCCTAATTGTGGAAGAAGCTTTAGTATATGACCAAATATAAGCACTTTTATCCTTTACATATAGCTAAAATGATCACCACCAAATCTCTCTCATTTTGAATCTTTCAGCACCTACAAGACTACAAAATACAAGTGGCTATCACAACTTTCTTTGGAAAGTCTGAAATGGTGGTGAAGATGGAAGGAAGGTAGCTTAGGGAGAAAGGAAAGATGCCCCAAAAAGCAAAGGGAAGAGTGGGAGAGACAGAAATATGGAGAAACCAGGCATTCACAAGATAATTTGACTGTCTTTTCCTGTCACCTAGAGTCTTAATTCTGCAGCATTTCTGTGTTTGATTTTAATGCCCCAACCCCTGTCTCACTCTCCTCCTCCTTTATAGTGTGGAGACAGAACCCGGAGCCTTGAGCATGCTAGGTAACCTGACTTTACCTAACCTTCAGGCATTTGTTCTTGTGAGCTTTCTTGTCATTATTGGGAGAATGGGATGGGTTTGTTAGTGACTGAGAGTCAATTCAGGATGTTGCTGGATTCCTTCAAGTTTCCTAGCAAGCAGCCTCCTTCCCACTCTCTCACCTTGCAGATCAACTGCTTGCAGGGCAGAGTTTCAGAGGACATGGGCACCAAGGTCCTGAAGAGTCACAGGGACTAATCCAGATGGAGGTGCCAGAGTGGGTTCCACTGTGGGCTTGCAAGACAGCCACACTCTGGGTAGTGGTAGTCAGGTTAACCAGTGTGTTTCTGCATCATCATGAAGACTTTCCTCTTTGAAGGCCCCAGATCAGGTTTTCCACCCCCTCCACATAAAGAATCTTTACCATAGAGCTTTACTTTTAATGAATCTGCAAGTTTTTGCATAGAATTTGGGTCCCTTCATGAGGCCAACCATCCTCAGCTGCCATTGGCCAGGCTTCACTCCTTTTGAAGATTGAAATTCAGAACTTTTTCTCTAAAAGATGCCCCTTCCTCTCTTTTCCCACCAGAACTACCCTAGCTTAAGGTATCTCTGTCTGATGATGAGGATGGTCCCTCCACAAGTGTCCCCAGGCTGGGAAAGGCAGATTTTCCTCAGTTCTCAACCTCCAAACACAGAAGATGAGCTACCTTGCTCTGTGATCATGTTATGAAAGGTTAGTTGTGGCCATAACATCCTTGGCTTGAATCCAAACCAACTGAATTAACAAACTCGCTGTTGTTTTTCTTAACAGTCTTCAATTAAGCCAAAAATATCATGGAATTTTTCTGTTTTGATATGAAGTAACTGAACAGGAGCCTAAGCATCTAGCGGCTTCTCATGGTGGCATTGTAGGGGAGTTCCAGTCTTTGTTCATCCCTTAATGTGGGAAAAACTCTGTAAGTCACTCAGTTCGCAGGTCTGCAGAGAAGTCTTGTTCTTTCCAGTACTGAGGGAGAAAGCACCAGGGATAGACTGTGAGCAAGGAAAGGCAAACAGAGAGACCATGTACCTGGGACTTCTAACTGTAATATATGCATAAGACTCAAGAAAAGAATCCTGCATTTCCATGGAAAGCAGATTGTTGCTAAAAGTTTGAGCAATTGACTTCCTTCTGCTAGGAAACAACAGAACCCCTGTTTTTCATCATCCAGTTTGCTCAGCCCTTGGACTTTTGTTGATTGTTTAATTATTGTAGAGTGAAACTGCTGTTTTCTTCTGGTAAAAACTCTCTGTGACTACTAACATGTTAAGGTTAGTGTAGTCATCACCATAATCAGAACACAAGTTTTGTCTCTTCCAAAACCTTCCTCATGCTCTCTATTTACCAATACATCTTTCCCCAAAACAAGCCTGGCACCTGCCAATCTATTCATCACCATTGTCTTATTGACAATGTCATAGGAACAGAATCTCAGAATACCTAACTATTAAGGACTGGCTTCTTTCACTCAATACATGACTTTGAGATTCTTCCAAATTGTTCCACATATCAATAGTTCACTTCTTTCTTTATATTTTTGGGTACTGGGGATTGAACTCAGTGGCACTGGACCATTGAGTCACATCCCCAGTCCTATTTTGTATTTTATTTACAGACAGGGTCTCACTTACTTGCTTAGTGCCTCATTGTTGCTGAGGCTTCAAACCTCCTGTCTCAGCCTTCAGAGACCTTGGGATTACAGGTGTTGGCCACCATGCCTGGCTCATTCCTTTATTTTTTGCTGAGGGTTCCATTCAGTGGAAATATCAGTTTTTCTACTAATCAGTTGAAAGACTTTTGTGTTGATTTTAGTGTGAGACTACTACTATTAGAACTGCTATGAACATCCCTGTAGAGGATTTTGTGTGAACATGTCTTTATTTTGCTAAGGTACAGATGTCCAGGAGTGGGCCTTCTGAATCATACAAGTATCCTTAACTTGATAAGAAACTTCTAAATCTTTTCCAGAGGGAATGTACCATTTTGTACTCATAGCACCAATGTGTGAAAGTTGCTCGCTACTCTGAACAGCTCATCTTTTGATATTTCTAATGGAAGTGCAGAGGTATTTCACTGAGATTTTAATTTGCATTTTCCTTCTGTCTGATGACGTGGAACTTCTTAACATGTGCTCATCTGCTGAAATTTCTGGTCATATCTTTTGCTTTTTTGTTGTTTTTGTTGCTGTGTGTTTTCATTTAATTTTTATAGTTCTTTATATATTCTGGTCAAAAGTCCTTTGTCATATTTGTGCTTTATATATTTTTCTCTAAATTCATAGATTTTTGTTTTCTTAAATAGTTTTTGACTAAATCAATTGTAAAATGAGTCTCAAAAAATTGTAAGAATTTCATTTCATGACTACAAACTTGTAATTGCATTAAAAATTAAATAAGGACTAAATAATTCACAAGGAATGTCTACTCTTAAGAGAAACCTAAAGAAGAGAAACATTTCTTTACATGGTGTACTGTCCTTGATACTCCAGCCACAACTAGTCCTTGATTTCATGGCCTTCAGTCCTGAACCTCTCCCCTCATTCTAATCTCTCCAATCCCAGTAGGCAGCCTGTCTGAAAGGGAAGATGACGAGGGGAGGAGGAAAACATGTACCTGCCAGTCAACTTTAAGCCATTAAATTCCAAGTTTTCAATTCTGCCACTATTTTAATGAAATTGACACAGGTGTGTTAATATAGTTTGGAAAGTTTATTCTAATGCTTATTATATAATTTATTATCATTAATAATATTGTTAATATTTTTAAATATCAATGATCATTTGCCTATTACATTTCTCAGAATATTAGAACTCTAAAAACACAAATATTTATTTCAAAGTTATATAAGTTCTATATTCATGGTTCAATGTAAAATTTTTGGTGTTTCATAAATGAGATGAGAAGAGATCATGGGTTAAGGAAAGCAGGTCTCTGATTTAGTGACTACATATATTATAAGGGATTTCCCCATGCCACTAAGAAGACTGAAAAGCAAATTAGAAAAAAAAAAAAAGCAAACAGCTTCAGGCTTTCTGGGTGGACAGCGTTCTTGTGTGGATCTGTCAGGGTTCAAACAGCATGCAAGAGAGATTCCACAGTGGACAAATGCGGTGTCTCCAACCCGGCAACTGAAAACTACCCTCTTGGCTCCTTGCTGGTCCCTTTCTTTCTTTTTCTCTTTCCTTTGCTCCTTTCTCCTTTCATGACCTTCTTTGGCCTCTGACTTTCTTTTCAAACCCTCCAAAATGAGCTCCTTCTCTAACCCTATTTTGAGGGGTTTATATTTTCCAGTCTTTTGTAACCATTGAGAGTTTTAAAAATGGAAGAAAAAAATCAAAACTTCTCCAAAGCATGTGGTGAAGAACATCTTAACTAGGTAGAAAGATCTTTAAAATTATCCAAATTTCTCCATGAAGAGGAAGGAATCGCAAAAGACTTTTCATGATCTTCTCCAGTGTTGTCTTGGGTGCAGGGCCTGGCAAAAGCAAGGGGAGTCCAGCGATTCTGAGGCACGCCACTGGAGCTGCTCAGGCTCCTTTCACCTCCGCTTGAGATAAAATCCCCTGGGACTCAATCCCTGGGACACACAAATCCAGGCCCAGGTCTCTACTTGGCAGAGTTCAAGGCTTCAGTGGATTCTCTACATTAAGGTGCAAAATTCTGGGCAACTGCGGCCCCTACTGGCCTCAATAGAGACTAGGAAACTCAGGATTATTCAAACAAAATGGTGACAGGTAAGAATCCAATGAAACCAACTGAAATGGGCCCAACTTGCTTGAACCCAGCACAGGAAATGGAGTCTCATCACCCCACCACTAAGATAAGGAAGGAAGGGTATTTCATATTTCAAGTAATTTCTACTTGTACAGAAACAGGAAAATAGGTCCAAATATGAGGAGGAGTTGGGGTAAGAGAAAACCCGGGGCTAAGGATTTGGTGGTTAGAGCCTGAAGTTTACCTGAGGACAGGGGGGGAGGGGGTTTGGGGGTTGCCGGGTCATTCAGCCCCTTGGCCGAGGTCTGGGGACCTCCAAAATCAGTGAGCATGGAGCCAGCAGAATTGCTGAAAACAGGACATCCCAAGCTCAGACACCCAGAATTGATGTGTCCTAATTTCTCAGTGGTTGCTGCCTAAGGATGGTCATCATGTATCTGAATTAATGAGCTAAGGAACAGGGAAGTGGACAAAGGCTGTGTGGTGCAAAGTGAAGCCAGAATTAAGGACAGGTAGTTAGTGTAGAAATAGAAAATTGGGTCAATTCGAGGAAATGAAGCCATGAAGCCATCTGCCTTTGGAAGTTGGAGACTGCCCCTGGAAGAATGGAATGTCAAGGATCTCTGGAACCCATTGATTACTAAATTTACCTGCCTTTATCAAGGACTGCAAGCAAGGAGCTGGTAATTAATGCCCCCTGGGCCCCTGCCTGCCTGAATCACCTTGGCCCTCCCCCTGACCATGGCTTCTCACTTAATGCAAAACCAGGCCTAGTCACGTAGGCAGGAAGGAGAGAGAGATAAGGGGGGAGAAAACTGGAGAACAAAAGAGACTTTAATCTATAAAAGATGCAGAGTGCACTCACTTCTCGGGACTTTTAGAACATCAGCCATGGCCCCCTTCTTCCTGCCGGGAGAAGTCTGTATTATTACCTTTAAATAAACCTGCTTAATATGCTTGCCTTGGCGTGCTTCTCTAGTGTTCAATCTTCAACATTAGAAGGAGCAGAACTCGTCACTGGTAAATGGTGGTATCAAAAGGACACAGGAAACTGAAATATCTGCTACCCTCAGCTACTTCCATTCCTAGACAAAAACCCTCCTGTCCAGTAGAGCAGGATTTGGAAGTAGAAACTGTGTCTCGCTTACAGAATGAAAGGAAATGGCTTTTATCCCCACTTACTGGAAATGTCCCACAGAGACTTGCACTCAGATTACTGGATTCAGAGTCCAGAGTTCTCACCATTACACCATGGAACCACAACAACCTCACCTGCTTGCCTCACTATAGGTTTGCAAATCCTTTTTTTCTCTTGCATTGTACTCTAGAATTCCTTCCTCTGGTGCTTTTCCTTGTCAGACAGGATCCAGGTACTTTCACTCTACAACGGGAGGAGGAGTCGTGTCCCCCACTTCTCCACTTCTCTCTGCTCATTCCTTTAGGATTGTACTTCAGAGAATGAAATTAAATCCACTTTGAGATTAAGGACATGCAAGAGTGTTTTAGGCCTCTGCCAGACCCATCCGTTCCTCCTAGGTTGCTAGAATTTTCTACCATGACATAAAATTCCTGCCCCACCCTCTTAAAAGTTTTTCTTTACTCTTCTTAGCAATTTTCCACTTCCAATTAATTATCCAGAGTGCACTGATGACCTTCAGAAGTGGATTTGGGATTCACTGTGATATCTCCTTTTCCTCTACTTTATCTCTGATTCCTTTTTTCACTTTTTGTCTTATTTCCCATTTTCCTCTTCCTCCACCTCCCTCGCTACTACTATTCACTTTTACCTGCTCCTTGATCTCTATTCAGCACAGATTATCAGAACATTGGGAAGGGTGCCCATGGTCTGAAAGGAAGGTGAGGAATTCCTGTTCACCAACGCAAGCGGCCTTACTTCTTCTAAGGTCAGAACCCTGTGTGGGTCTTTGCTGGGAAGATAGAATGAGGCAGTCCCAACTGAGTGACTGAGCATCCCCAGGCAGTCCTCCCCTACTCAACGTGGGCCTTAGGCCAGCACAGAACAAACCAAAAGTTAAGGTGATTCAAAAGTGAAGAACCTTGGAACACATGGATGTGTACTTTTTGTAAGTTACTCACATGATACAAGAAAATACATAGACAAAAATAAATTCTGCTCCACACAGCTTAAGGCTGACTCGCCAAGTCCAGTAAAACTGATCTACCTTGCATAATGCTCCTTTAATACCCCAATTGAGAAACGGCAATAGTTCCCCTCATCGCCCCCTTGTGGTTACATCGTGCATGGAGTACAATGACCGGAGCTGCTAGAGCAGTTGCCAGCTGTCTTGCATAGAAGTGTAAAGTCCAACAAAGACTGAGGAAATACAGAAATAAATAGGTGTGCTCCTTTCTCCTGGGTACAAGCAGTGTTGAGAAAGCAACAATCTGGCATTTTAGGATTCAGAATATGAGTCTCCATAGTCACTGTCAGGCAGAAGAAAAACTGACTTACAAGGATCTCTATTCTGCTTCTAGCCTTTCTACCTTTAAACTTTCAATTGTATGGCCAGTACCTGTGCACAAACTCAATATCAGAGCATTTGGACAATCCTAACTCTTGAGTGGAGACTGAGATCTTGGAGAGGTCCCCTAGTCCATTCAGTGGGGAATTAGTGATCCAAGAGTAGCAGTTTATATATGATTAGCAGTAGTTGTTCTAGGAGAAATGAGTATGAAGGAGCAGAGTTTAATTTTTTTTGTATGTATTTTCTTGTATCATGTGAGTAACTTACAAAAAGTACACATCCCTGTGTTCCTTGTGTTTAAAAAGATAAAGGAAGAAAATAAGAAAAAAGAAAGATGATTCAGATGCCTATTAAAGGTAATTTAATTGGGGAGGGTGAGGAATTTATTTAGAGAGACAATACTGAGAGGCAGCCAAAGTCCTGATAAGATCCTAGGGAATAAACCTGGAGCTCTACACAGAAAGCTGGGGCAAAGGAAGGTGATTTGGGCCCTGGAATAAGTAACCTCCTCCTGCAAGTGTCTTTTTTTGGAATCCATCCCCACCCTCTTCTTCTCTAAATGGCTCTCAAAAACACCTTCCCCTTCCTAAGACTG
>NW_025920197.1:78701-132411 GCF_902686445.1 Sciurus carolinensis | reverse complement strand
AATAGTAGTTCCACAAGTACAGACCAGTCTTAGGAAGGGGAAGGTGTTTTTGAGAGCCATTTAGTGAAGAAGAGGGTGGGGATGGATTCCAAAAAAAGACACTTGCAGGAGGAGGTTACTTATTCCAGGGCCCAAATCACCTTCCTCTGCCCCAGCTGTCTGTGTAGAGTTCCAGGTTTATTCCCTAGGATCTTATCAGGACTTTGGCTGCCTCTCAGTATTGTCTCTCTAAAAAAATTCCTCACCCTCCCCAATTAAATTACCTTTAATAGGCATCTGAATCATCTTTCTTTTTTCTTATTTTCTTCCTTTATATTTTTAAACACAAGGAACACAGGGATGTGTACTTTTTGTAAGTTACTCACATGATACAAGAAAATACATACAAAAAAATTAAACTCTGCTCCTTCATACTCATTTCTCCTAGAACAACCACTGCTAATCATATATAAACTGCTACTCTTGGATCACTAATTCCCCACTGAATGGACTACTCCAAGATCTCAGTCTCCACTCAAGAGTTAGGACTGTCCAAATGCTCTGATATTGAGTTTGTACACAGGTACTGGCCATACAATTGAAAGTTTAAAGGTAGAAAGGCTAGAAGCAGAATAGAGATCGTTGTAAGTCAGTTTTTCTTCTGCCTGACAATGACTATGGAGACTCATATTCTGAATCCTAAAATGACAGATTGTTGCTTTCTCAGCACTGCTTGTACCCAGGAGAAAGGAGAACACCTACTTATTTCTGTATTTCCTCAGTCTTTGTTGGACTTTACACTTCTCTGCAAGGCAGCTGGCAACTGCTCCAGCAGCTCCGGTCATTGTACTCCACGCGCAATGTAACCACTAGGGGGCGATGAGGGGAACTATTGCCGTTTCTCAATTGGGGTATTCAAGGAGCAATATGCAAGGTAGATCAATTTTCCTGGACTTGGCTGTCGCTCTCGCCAGCAAGAACGACCCGGAGACGTGATGGGTGGCAAGCTTCTTTATTAACAGCAGATTCTTCTTCTTCCTCTTAGGGAAGTTACTGTCACTTATATAGGTTATATCAACTAATCAGAATATTCATGATATGTGGGGAGAACATAGACGTATATGGGTATAACTTGGAGCACTTAAGAATCACGCAAGAATCATGCAGAGGCCCTGACCAACTACTGAGACTTCCTCAAAGTGATGTTAGTTGTTTGCGCACAGAATAGCAGTTTCCAACCACACTGGCAGCTTGCCAGGCGCCATCTTGGCCAGGCCCCACCTAGGGCCAGGGGCCCGTACGCAACCCCGACAGTTCCCCCTTTTTTCTTTTAAAAGAAAAGCTCGGGACCAAGCCTGTCTTAGGCGGAGTGGTCAACCACCGTCCTTACCCATCATCGGATAACTGCAGAGCATGCTACAGCTCCTGTCTTAGGTTGGTACGGCGTTACCTACTACCTTACCCGTCTGGTCAATGGTCCAGCCTCGCGAGCCACACTTGTGGGGAGCTGCTGGCCTCTAGGGCAGCCATGGCCTGATGGAAGATGATATGATCTCTCGCTTGACTCTGGCGCACACGCATGATAGCGCGTGAGAGGAAGATAACAGTAATGATCATAAGCATGCATAATGCTCCCATACCAGCCCACTGCTTAACAAAATTGAAAGAAGAGGATAACCAATTTAGTACTTCAGACATAGGAGCTACATCAACTCTAGTAGCGTTAAGGCTAACAATTTGAGATCTAAGAATAGCTGTAAGATTATCAAATTCATAAGACCAGTTGGAACGTAGCTGAACAGACAAGATTCTAGACAAATTTGCTGCATAGCTGAAGTTATGATAAGCTATGGGTGTAACACAAAGTCCTCTTAGGTGATAAATGCATCCTACGCTTAACAGTTCCTGCAAAATGTCCATTTGTTCCTGGAGTAAGTCCACCCTCTGGTTCACCAAGAGAATTCCCGCTTTCATGTGTTGATCTACTGTCTGTTGAGTAGATAAGGCTGCTGCCGTTTGTTCAACGACGCTGTTAACCGCTTGAGCCGTTTGAACAGATGCCGATAAAGCAACAGCTGCCGCAGTGGCTGCGGCTGCTGATGCAACTACGGCGGCAACAATTGCTGCGGTGATTCCAAAATCTCTCTTGTTTCTAGACAGCAATACTGGCAATTCATCATCTGTAACAGAGACTGGGACTGGTAGGAAGGTAGGAACACACATTAAGTCTGCCAGCAGGAACCTAGAAGCATTTTAACATTGAGAGATAGCACAAATCTGAAGTACAATTGAGAGAAGCAGTTGTTTTGTTACATAGTTGAATTGTTCCTCCCAAGAGACTAAAAAGAGGTTGTAAGTTAGTCTATTCCGTGGAAACACACAAACTGAGCCGCAGCTCCAGTAAAGCACCGGGTTACCCTTATTACCCAGAGTTAAAAAACCCCAAACAAAGAGACAAAGAGAAAGTTTATCTTTAGGGGACCTGAAGGTCTCCTCTATTCCCCCTTTTTGTTTATCATGGATAGAATCTTATATCCATTTGTCCATCCTGCCTCGGTTATCAGTTTGCTTAATCATTTGGTACTGTTGAGTAAGGACCATAGTTTGGATTGTTTAAAGGGAATAATACAGACTTCTCCCGGCAGGGAGAAAGGGGCCATGGCTGATATTTTAAAAGTCCCGAGAAGTGAGCGCACCCTACAAGGCAGATGGCTTCATGGCTTCATTTCCTCGAATTGACCCGATTCCCTATTTTTACACTAACTACCTGTCCTTAATTCTGGCTTCATTCCCCGCTTTAGCTATAGGAACTCCCAACTGCTTTAAGGAAAAGGGGGCGTCGGTCGTTCTGGCTGCTTCGAAGCTGAAAGGGGGCAGTGAGGGGCAAGCAGTTTGGAGTTCCTTTTTTTTTAAAAATCGGGTCAATCGAGGGGTCCGAGGTAGAAGTCTGGTTGGGGAGGAGCAGGTTGTAAAGTCATCTGGGGGTGGGTGCTTCTATGATAGAAGAACAAAAAGACATGAGTACTGAAATGAAATTAGTACAAAGTAAATGTTGCAGCATCTGGAACATGCCACTGAGTATCATGAAAATGACAGAAGTCAATCTTTCACCAGGAGGTGGAAGAACTGAGAAATTGTTCCCATAACTAGACCTAGCAAAGGCTGGAAAGGACAAGGCCTTTATTTGGGAACTTTAACATTGTCCAGGTTATCAGGAATGTAAACACAACATTTAACTCTTAATGTCATAGATATCCCAAAAAATATAGTTAAGCTACTTTATGTCATCTGATTTTTGTAAAATATCCCTTTATTGGTATAACCTGTGTTTAGTAGAGAGCTCTATACTTCTGTTACTTAGGGCTAGGTAATCATACGAGCAAACATAGACCAAGTCTACCTGTATAGCTTAGGAAGGTCTGTAGGCCTTAAACTGACTAAAAACTTCTGACTCTGGCAGTTTCTCTTGATAGTTATCAGGCACATATGCTGAAGAATCTTTCTTTCATTTGTAGCTTCCAGTCTTTATTCTAGTGGACTAACACAAGTGTACATCTTAAGTTACATTTAACTGTTATTTCTCTTAAATGCCCAAGATTGGTTATATTTTGGTTTTTACTGTTTTGCTGGGTGTCTAGGATCAAGCTGGTCAAATTGACCTGGTTCCTGTCTTGTTAAAGAGTCAGCTGAGTTCCCACAGGGGCCACTTGTAGAGAATTGAAGAGCAGTTTCTTAGCTCCTCCAGTACCATTGGTTAGGCAGGGTCTCCTTGATGAGGTGACTTCCTTAGGAAGCATTAAGGGATGTCTCCCTTTTTTTATGACCCTCCTCTGCAGTAGATGTACTGAGTGATTTTCATCCTCTAGTCTCAACAATCTCCTTGATCAGGAGGTTGTGTGACCCAGAGTTGAAGCACTCCTTAGAGAAGTCCTCTTATTCCCTGGGTTCAGGCTGACTGAGGGCAAAAGATCCAAATACTGGCCTATCTTGCCTTCTGTATTTAATTCCAATCTCTAAGTTTGATCTTAATCATCCAGCAAGCCAGTTTCACCAGTCATAAAGTGAGAGTACTGGGCTTTAACTTTAATGTTCATAACTTTACAGTTATTTACCCTTTTATCTAACTGGAGTCTGCATTAGTTCTGGAAGTTACCACTATCTGTTCTATAGGTGATGGCTTATTATCATAAGTTACCTAGGTTGTGTGTTTTTGAAGCAGCTACTTTTGTAAAACATTAACAGGTAGCAAGAGTAAAAATATATTCTGCTTGTATAATAGCTATCTTGAATTTTGACTGAGAACCACATTATATTTCCTATTTGAGATCATAGTAATTTTACAACAAAAACCAATCTTTTGATTATAACTTTAAATAAGCTGAAGTCTGACTTATTTTGGAGTCACTCTAACATGCAGTAAGGTGAGAGGCAGAGCCTTATCTCAGGTAAGGCGTGACTCTTTATAGATCTTAAGTGTTCTAATTCTGATGTTGATCTTTGCTTCTTCCTTAAATATCATTAAGTAGTTTACATATACTGTTTCCTGAGTCTATACAAACTTTATAATTAACACAATTTAACATTGTATCTAAAACATGAATCAAAGAAAGGCTGAGAGAGCTTTTAACTTTACTTATGTGTGTCAAGGTGGCAAAATATTTTCATGTTTCACAAAATTAACCTTTGAACAAGTCAGGCTCTAATGTTTAGAAATACATTTACATTTGAAATTTTTTATCTCAATGTAAAATATAACCAATTTACATATATCCTATTGATAACAGGTCCTCTAATAGAACACTAAATGATAGAAATTAATCCCCAATGAAATTTACTCTTTATAAGCTTAAAATTACCATTACAGACAAGTTTATCTGGAGAATAGCAGCTTGATAAATTTCCTGCTTTAAAACTTGTATACCTGAAAATTATGAACACATTTAATGTACAACTAGAAACCATTTCACAATTACCTTGACACTTTTTTTTTACCAAAATTAGTTTTTAAAGAAAAATTTAGACTCTGTAACACAGTACAATACTTTAACAGTTGTTTAACCATAATTGTATACACCCCAATTTTTAAGACTAATTGTTCTAAAGAATAAAACTTAAGAGACACAAAGTTAAGAGTAAATTAGTGTTTCTAAGAAATCCTTGCCATGTTACCATGTCATTTTACCATATAGATTAAACTTTGGCTTATATTAGAACATTAGTATTTTACCTTAGGAAAAACCTTAAATAGCTTTAGCTGTTTTACATACATACAACCAACTTAGTTATATACAGACTTGTTGAAACTTGCCCTTTACTTACACACAGACTTTCTTACCCAGAAACATTTTCTTTTCCTTTTTATTAAGTACATTTTAAACCCAGGACCTTTTATTTTGTCTTTTCTATCTGTTGACCCCTTTTTGTTTACATTCTGAAACAACTCTTATGAAATTTTTAAATTTAGATAAATCACTCTATTTTAATAAGATTAAATATTTTGTTGTTTATAGTACTCTTAATTGAAACACAGGTGAAACTTTTGGGACCCTTTATATATAGAATTCCACTTGTTAGGACATAACTTCTAATAACCTTGTTTTTAGTTTAGTGATGACACAAAGCAAGTTTAAACCCTTTTTATTTACCAACCTATGAAAACACCAATAATGTTTAAGTATGATACCCCATGGAATTTGAGGGGTTAAGAGTACTTGATGTTATTTAACAATTAGCATTTTAACTTTGTAAATTAACCAGACGTCTCTACAAACACATTTGAGTAATCCCATACATGTTAACTCCAATTTATTTATTTTATAAAAACCAAGATATCAGACAAGTGTCCTGAACAGGATCCGTTGCCTCTTTCCTGCTGAAGAAAAGTCCTAGAAGCAATTGATATTAGACATTGTTTAACATTAACATTTCATTAGTTTGACCACCTGGAGACTTGCGAGTTATTTTCAAAGATATTTTACTTTTATTAGTTTACCCAATTTAAATTGAACCTTTTTAAATCATGTGAATAAAAGTATTTGGATCCATTTTTAAATTTTAATTTTAAGAGCGCTCAGTTTTGACAAAACATGACATTAGACAGCACAACATAACACATAACACAAAATCAAAGGCCTTGTAACTTTATAGGTAAATGTTCATTGCAATGAAACAGATGTTTAAAAACTTCGGTTGAATAAAAAATAGAACTGATCAAAAAGAAAAAATCATTAACCTAGGTATGTAGGATCAAAATTATGAGCTCAAAAATACAGCATTAAAGAAAAACAAAACAAACAAAGAATCCTAGAAAATAAGTTAGTCGCAAAGTTTTCCAGGCTCTAGTAGCGGCTGTGGCTATTTGTTGGTAAATTGCACCAGGGAAATGAGCTTGTTGTTGATTACCACTGTACGGCCCAGTACCAGTCAGCATCTCTAGATTCCATTGTGGATTACCGGCAGCGGCATTTCTGCGTGCTGTCTCCTGGTAAAAGTCTTGGTTTTGAACTTTCCATTCTATATATTGTCCTCCACTCAAAACTGCTCTTGCCAAATTGCTCCAATCATCAGGAGTAAGAAAGAGGGTAGACATAGACTCTACAATGGATACTGTAAATGCTGCTTGTGGTCCATAAGTACTAACTGCTTCCTTAAGCTGCTTTACCAACTTAAAGTCTAAAGACTGGTAAAACCTTTGTTGATTTTGATCTTCCATAACAGGGTAAAACCCTCTTTCAATCCCATAGATTTCTTTCCATTTTTTTGTTTTACACTCTGAACAAGAACATTCCTTACTATGACTTGAGTTAAAGGGCGGAGGCCATCCATAAGGTGGCGCTGAAGGAGCACAAGTCACTTTCTGAGTTACTTCCTCATTTATTTTAAAGTGCGCCACAGGCTTCACTTCCTCTTTGTGCTCTGCTTGTGGTTTTGTTTGCACTTCCTCCTTCTTTTTCCACTGCGCCACTGCATATTTTTGTAAGCTCAACTCTTGTAAAGCCTTTTGTAACGCCTTTTCTTTGTCTTCTAGCTGTTGCCCTATGCCCTCCAATTCCCTTAATGCCTGTTGACTAATTGAACCTGCTTGAGAACACTTTGTTTTCTCACTAATTTTATTTAACTCCATTTCTGAGAGTCCCTCTTCGCTCTCATCAGAGTCTGACTGAGCGCTAACAGAGTCCTTTTGTGACTCTTCTTTCACTTTTTCTAGTACTTCCTCTCCCTGTGCTACTGCCTTCTGTAGAGCCTCCCGAGGGGAACATAAACAAGTTTTAACAAGGGACCAAACTGCTAACGTCCCTGGGAGCATTACCGGACAGTGCTTTAGATCCTCTCCTAGATGTTCCCACTGAGGTATGTTTAATAATCCTTCCTCTAGAAACCAAGGTGAAATCTCCTCTACCTGTTTCAGAAACGCCCTAGCAGTTTTTGTCTTTAAGGGAGTGCCATTAGCTTTAAGAATTTCTTTCAAGGGACCTTCCATTCTACATCTAGCAACCTCGTTCCCCATTTTTTGAGGAAACTTTAACTTCTCGTTCCTAGGAACTTTATCACAATCACAATATTCTCGTCTCTAGGAAACTTCCCTGTCCACTGACAGATCTAGGTGCACACTTTCACGGATCATTGCTCACCTCACTCACCTCTCCGCGGCACATAAGATTCCCGGGTTTCGGCGCCACTTGTCGCTCTCGCCAGCAAGAACGACCCGGAGACGTGATGGGTGGCAAGCTTCTTTATTAACAGCAGATTCTTCTTCTTCCTCTTAGGGAAGTTACTGTCACTTATATAGGTTATATCAACTAATCAGAATATTCATGATATGTGGGGAGAACATAGACCTATATGGGTATAACTTGGAGCACTTAAGAATCACGCAAGAATCATGCAGAGGCCCTGACCAACTACTGAGACTTCCTCAAAGTGATGTTAGTTGTTTGCGCACAGAATAGCAGTTTCCAACCACACTGGCAGCTTGCCAGGCGCCATCTTGGCCAGGCCCCACCTAGGGCCAGGGGCCCGTACGCAACCCCGACACTTGGCGAGTCAGCCTTAAGCTGTGTGGAGCAGAATTTAATTTTTTCTATGTATTTTCTTGTATCATGTGAGTAACTTACAAAAAGTACACATCCATGTGTTCCAAGGTTCTTCACTTTTGAATCGTCTTAACTTCGGGTTTGTTCTGTACCGGCCTAAGGCCCGCATTGACCAGGGGAGGACTGCCTGGGGTTGTTCAGTTACTCAGTTGGGACTGCCTTATTCTATCTTCCCAGCAAAGACATGCACAGGGTTCTGACCTTAGAAGAAGTAAGGCCGCTTTCGTTGGTGAACAGGAATTCCTCACCTTCCTTTCAGACCATGGCACCCTTCCCAATGTTCTGATAATCTGTTCTGAATAGAGATCAAGGAGCAGGTAAAAGTGAATAGTAGTAGTGAGGGAGGTGGAGGAAGAGGAAAATGGGAAATAAGATGAAAAGTGAAAAAAGGAATCAGAGATAAAGTAGAGGAAAAGGAGATATCAGAGTGAATCCCAAATCCACTTCTGAAGGTCATCAGTGCACTCTGGATAATTAATGGGAAGTGGAAAATTGCAAAGAAAAGTAAAGAAAAACTTTTAAGAGGGTGGGGCAGAAATTTTATGTCATGGTAGAAAATTCTAGCAACCTAGAAGGAACAGATGGGTCTGGCAGAGGCCTAAAACACTCTTGCATGTCCTTAATCTCAAAGTGGATTTAATTTCATTCTCTGAAGTACAATCCTAAAGGAATGAGCAGAGAGAAGTGGAGAAGTGGGGGACGTGACTCCTCCTCCTGTTGTAAAGTGAAAGTACCTGGATCCTGTCTGACAAGAAAAAGCACCAGAGGAAGGAATTCTAGAGTACAATGCAAGCTGAAAAAAGGATTTGCAAACTTATAGTGAGGCAAGCAGGTGAGGTTGTTGTGGTTCCATGGTGTAATGGTGAGCACTCTGGTCTTTGAATCCTCTAATCTGAGTGCAAGTCTCTGTGGGACATTTCCATTAAGTGGGGATAAAAGCCATTTCCTTTCATTCTGTAAGTGAGACACAGTTTCTACTTCCACATGCTGCTTTACTGGACAGGAGAGTTTTTGTCTAGGGATGGAAGTAGCTCAGGATAGCAGATATTTCAGTTTCCTGTGTCCTTTTGATACCACCATTTATTGGTGACGAGTTCTGCTCCTTCTAATGTTGAAGATTGAACACTAGAGAAGCACGCCAAGGCAAGCATATTAAGCAGGTTTATTTAAAGGTAATAATACAGACTTCTCCTGGCAGGAAGAAGGGGGCCATGGCTGAGGTTCTAAAAGTCCTGAGAAGTGAGTGCACTCTACATCTTTTATAGATTAAAGTCTCTTTTGTTCTCCAGTTTTCTCCCCCCATCTCTCTCTCCTTCCTGCCTATGTGACTAGGTCTGGTTTTGCATTAAGTGAGAAGCCATGGGCAGAGGGAGAGCGAAGGTCATTCAGGCAGGCAAGGGCCCAGGGGGCATTAATTAGCAGCTCCTTGCTTGCAGTCCTTGATAAAGGCAAGTAAATTTGATAATCAATGGGCTCCAGAGATCCTTGACATTCCATTCTTCCAGGGGCAGTCTCCAACTTCCAAAGGCAGATAGCTTCATGGCTTCATTTCCTCAAATTGACCCGATTTCCTATTTCTACACTAACTACCTGTCCTTAATTCTGGCTTCATTCCCCCCTTTAACTTTAGGAACTCCTAACTGCTGTAAGGAAAAGGGGGCGTCGATCATTCTGGCTGCTTTGAAGTTGAAAGGGGGCAGCGAGGGGCAAGCAGTTTGGAGTTCCTTTTTTAAAAATCAGGTCAATCAAGAGGTTCAAGGTAGAAGTCTGGTTGGAGAAGAGCAGGTTGTAAAGTCACCTGGGGGTGGGTGCTTCTATGATAGAAGAACAAAAAGACATGAGTACTGAAATGAGATTAGTACAAAGTAAATGTTGCAGCATCTGAAACATGCCACTGAGTATCATGAAAATGACAGAAGTCAATCTCTCACCAGGAGGTGGAAGAACTGAGAAATTGTTCCCATAACTAGGCCTAGCAAAGGCTGGAGAGGACAAGGCCTTTATTTGGGGAATTTAACATTGTCCAGGTTATCAGGAATGTAAACACAACATTTAACTCTTAATGTCATAGGTGTCCCCAGAAAATATAATTAAGCTACTTAATGTCATCTGATTTTTATAAAATATCCCTTTATTGATATAATCTGTGATTAGTAGAGATCTCTATACTTCTGTTACTTAGGGATAGATAATTACATGAGGAAACATAGATTAAGTCTACCTGTGTAGCTTAGGAAGGTCTGCAGGCCTTAAACTGACTAAAAACTTCTGACTCTGGCAGTTTCTCTTGATAGTTATCAGGCACATTTGCTGAAGAATCTTTCATTTGTAGCTTCCAGTCTTTATTCTATTGGGTAATACAAGTGTACATCTTAAGTTACATTTAACTATTATTTCTTTTAAATGCCCAAGAATGGCTATATTTTGGTTTTAACTCTTTTGCTGGGTGTCTAAGATGAAGCTGGTCAAATTGACCTGATTCCTGTCTTGTTAAAGAGTCAGCTGAGTTCCCACAGGGGCCACTCATAGAGAACTTAAGAGCAGCTTCTTAGCTCTACCAGTGCCATTGGTTAGGTAGGGTCTCCTTGATTAGATAACTTCCTTTGGAAGCATAAAGGGATGTCTCCCTTTTTGCATGACCCTCCTCTGCAGCAGATGCACTGAGTGATTTTTCATCCTCTAGTCTCAACAATCTTCTTGATCAGGAGGTTGTGTGATCCACAGTTGCAAAGCTCCTTAGAGAAGTTCTCTTGTTCATGGGTTCAGGCTGACTGAGGGCAAAAGATCCAAATACTGGTCTATCTTGCCTTCTGTATTTAATTCCAATTTCTAAGTTTGATCTTAATCATCCAGCAAGCCAGTCTCACCAGTCATAAAGTAAGAGTACTGGACTTTAACTTCAATGTCCATAACTTTATAGTTATTTACCCTTTTATCTAACTGGAGTCTGCATTAGTACTGGAAGTTACCACTATCTGTTCTATAGGTGATGGCTTATTATCAAAAGTTACCTAGGTTGTGTGTTCTTGAAGCAGCTACTTCTGCAAAACATTAACAGGTAACAGTTGTACAAAATGAAATTAGCAAGAGTAAAAATATATTCAGCTTGTATAATAGCTATCTTGAATTTTGACTGAGAACCACATTATATCCCCTATTTGACATCACACTACTTTTACAACAAGAACCAATCTTTTGACTATAACTTTAAATAAGTTGAAGTCTGACTTATTTTGGAGTCACTCTTACATGCAGTAAAATGGGAGGCAGAACCATATCTCAGATAAGGCATGGCTCTTTACAGATCTTAAGTGTTCTAATTTTGATGTTGATCTTTGCTTCTTTCTTAAATGTCATTTTAAGAAGTTAACATATACTGTTTCCTGAGTCTATATAAACTTTATAATTAATACAATTTAACACTGTATCTAAAACATGAATCAAAGAAAGGCTGAGAGAGCTTTTAACTTTACTTTTCTATGTCAAAGTGGCAAAATGTCTTCATGTTTCACAATATAAGTCAGGTTCTAACTTTTATAAATACATTTATATTTGAAATTCTTTATCTCCATGTAAAAAGTAACAAATTTTACATATACCCTATTGATAGCAGGTCCTATAATAGAACATTAAATGATAGAAATAAATCCCCAATTAAAATTTACTCTTTATAAGTTTAAGATTACCATTACAGACAAGTTTAATCTGGAGAATAGCAGAGCTTAATAAATTCCTTGCTTTAAAAACTTGTGTAGAGTTCCGCCGCGCAGTCAGCCGGCGCCGCTCGGTGGGGCGGCTCTTAGATGCCATTGTCGCTGGATCCCTGCTTCCTCCGTGTCGGGCGAGAGGCCCGACCCAGCTTGGAGGAGGGCTAAGAGCAAGTCCCTCAGAGTCAGCGTGCCCAGAAGAAAGATGGTGGGGGGCTGGGGCCCTGGACCTTCCCCCTGGCGGCCGTCTGGCGCGGGCCCGGGAGGCAGTCACCATGGAGCCTGGGGACCGAGGGTCCTTTTCTGAGGTCCCAAACCTTCCCAGTGCTGCAGAGCCAAAAGAAAGTGGTGTGACCAACATGCTGCTGACTCCTGGGTCACAGGAGTCATTGAGGATCAGGGATGTGGCTGAGGCTATCACCCAGTGGGGGCAGCTGGCTGCTGCTCCAGGAGATAGACCTGAGAAGCATCGCAGTCTGGTCCTGCTGGGACTTCCAATTTCCAAGCCTGCTGTGATCTCTCAGCTGGAGTATAGGGAGAAGCTGGAGAGAGAAGCCTCCAAAGCAGCCAATCCCGACTGGGAGACCATTCCAGAAAGCAAGGAGCTAACTCCAGAGAAGGACTTTGCTGAAGAGGAATCAGTGCCTGGGGTGTTGATAGAAAGATTTCCAAAGGAAGGTTCCAGTGGACATGAAGACTCTTTAGAGAATCAGCAGGAAAACCATGAGAAACCTTTGATTCAAGAAGTCATCACTCAGAAGACACCTTCTGGAGAGAGAAGCTACCAGCGTGATGAGTTTAGAAGGAATCCGAGTCGGCGGTCATTGCTGGTCCAACAACAAAAAGAGAGATTCATAACTTTGATTCATTTAAAAAGAAAATGAAACAAAATTCAGACATACTTAGACATGAGAGGATGTGTGCAGGGAAGAAACCTTGGAAGTGCGACGAGTGTGACAAAGCCTTCAGTTACTACTCGGCTTTTGTTCTGCATCAGAGGATCCACATGGGAGAAAAGCCCTATGAGTGTCAGGAGTGCGGCAAGGCCTTCAGCCAGAGCATCCACCTCACCCTGCACCAGAGGGTCCACACCGGGGAGAAGCCTTACAGCTGCCACGAGTGTGGCAAGGCCTTCAGCCACCGCTCAGTCCTCATCTGCCATCACATCGTCCACACCGGCGAGCGGCCCTACGAGTGCGGCCAGTGTGGCAAGGCCTTCAACCAGAGCTCCTACCTCACCCAGCACCAGCAAATCCACACCGGGGAGAAGCCCTATGCGTGCGGCCAGGGCGGCAAGGTCTTCAGCCAGAGCACCTTCCTGAACCAGCACCAGATCACCCACACCGGTGAGAAGCCCTACAAGTGCAACGAGTGCGGCAAGGCCTTCGGTGACCGCTTGGGCCTGATCCAGCACCAGAGGACTCACACCGGTGAGAGGCCCTACGAGTGAGGCCAGTGTGGCAAGGCCTTTGGCTACTGTTTGGCCCTGACCCAGCCCAGAGAACTCACGCTGGGGAGAAGCCCTACAAGAGCACCGACTGCACCAAGTCCTTCAGTGACCGCTGGGCGCTCATCCATCATCAGAGGACACACACTGGAGAGAAACCCTACACGTGCCAGGCCTGGGAGGGCCTTCAGCCAGAGCTCCTCCCTTTCTCAGCACCAGAAAGCACATGTTGGAGGGAGAAGGAAGGAACACGAAGCCGCCCTCAGTTGGCACCCAGCCCTTGGCCAACAGAAGAGGGTTCACACTGGGTGAATGCGCGTCAGGGTGAACTCATGGCATTTCCTGGACATACCACAAGGACCACAGAGAAAGTGACTGTTAAAAAGGTCATCGTCGATGTGGACTTAGCTCACCAGACTGCTAAAGGGGGTTTACATGGTTTAAGATATCCTAATGGATGGTGTGTGACTTCCCCTGGGGAAAGGGGAAGTTTATGTCTAATGTGTATGTAAACTACCAGCTTGAGAGAGAACTAGGGTATGCCAGGGTGGGGGCGGGGAAGGGGCATCTCGTCATGCTAAAGGATAGAGTCCTACAGAGATCAGTGCTAAGTTGCAGGGGTAGAAATTAGAGATGGGGATTCACAATGAATTCATCCTCCAGGGTGAGGATGGTGGAGGAACAAAGGTTGTCCTTCAGCCTTTAGCTAAGCATACAAAGGAGGGAGATGGAAAGAACTGGGGAGAGTGCCCTGTGAGTGCTGATGGAGACAACAACTCAGCTAAGTTCTCGCAGCCAGCAGCAGCACTGGGCTTGCTCCATGAAGGCACCATACCGACCGAAGCTAAGGAATGCTGCCCGGGGGCCCTGCCACTCCTGACCATCAGACCTTGCTTACTGAGATGTCCCCTACTGAGAATCATGTTCATTCCAAGGGTCACTGCCTACAGCTCAGAGGAGAGCAAACAGAAGAGACCTTTGATGTGTCCAGCCTTTTTTAACCTGTCTGAGTTACCTGAGAGTGTTTATTTATAAGGATTTACCTCAGTTGTTTGTAGTTTGTACCTTAGTTTTTTTATACCATAGTAAGACTTAATTGTAAACTTGCACTGACATTGCATATTAGATTGTGAAAAACTTGAAGAGACTTTGAAACACTTGTCCTTCATTGATTTCTCTTGACTCAAGCCAAATGACATCTCTGTGTATAACATATTTAATTGAAATTGTGAAGGTTATTATTGGAAACATTATTTTGAGAGCAGTGTTTTTAATTTCTGGAAGCTTCACTGTGCTGTTTTGATGTGGATGTCTTTGAGTGGGCCTCTGGAGTTTGTTGAGCTGCTTTAATCTGTACATTTATGTCTTTTTCCACTTTGGGGAATTTTCAACCATCATTTCTTCAAAATACAGTTTCAGACCATTAAAAAACAAAAAAAAAAACTTGTGTACCTGAAAAATATGAACACATTTAATATACAACTAGTGATCACTTCACAATCACCTTGACACTTTTATCTTACCAAATTTAGTATTTTAAAAAAAATTTAGACTCTGTAACATAGTACAATACTCTAACAGTTGTTTAACCATAATTGTATAAACCCCAATTTTTAAGACTAATTGTTCTAGAGAATAAAACTTAATAGACACAAAGTTAAGAGTAAATTAGTGTTTCTAAGAAATCCCTGTCATTTTACCATATAGATTAAACTTTGGTTTATATCAAAACATTAGTATTTCACTTTAGGAAAAACCTTAAATAGCTTTAGCTATCTCACATACATACAACCAACTTAGTTACACGCAAACTTGTTGAAACTTGCCCTTTGCTTACAAACAGACTTTCTTAGCACTTACTTAGAACCTCATGTATTTCATCACACAAGCACTTTCTTACCCAGAAACATTTCCTTTTCCCTTTTACTAAATATATTCCCATACACATAACCTTTTATTTTCTATTTCCTATTTGTTGACCCCTTTTTGTTTACATTCTGAAACAACTCTTATGAAATTTCTGAATTTAGATAAATTGCTCTAATTTAATAAGATTAAATATTTTGTTGTTTATAGTACTTTAATTGAAACACAGTTGAAACTTTTGGGACCCTTTGTATATAGAATTGCACTTGTTAGAACATAACTCTTAGTAACCTTGTTTTTAGTTTAGTGATGACACAAAGCAAGTTTAAACCCTTTTATTTACCAACCTATGAAAACACTAATAATGTTTAAGTATGATACCCCATGAAATTTAAGGAGTTAAGAGTACTTGATGTTATTTAACAATTAGCATTTTAACTTTGTAAAATAATCAGATGTCTCTACAAACACATTTGAGTAATCCCATACATGTTAACTATAATTCACTTATTCTGTAAAAACCAAGATATCATACAAGTGTCCTGAACAGTATTTGCTCTTTCCTGTTGAAGAAAAGTTCTAGAAACAATTGATATTAGACATTTTATTAACATCAATATTTTATAAACTTGACCAGCTAGAAACTTGCGAGTTATTTTCAAAGACATTTTACTTTTATTAGTTTACCCAATTTGAACCTTTAAATCATGTGAATTAAAAGTATCTGGATCCATTTTTAAATTTGAATTTTAGGAGCACTCAGTTTTGATACAGACAAAACATTACATCAGACAGCATGACATACAAATAACACAAAATCAAAGGTCTTGTAACTTTATAGGTGAATCTCCATTGAATGTAACAGATGTTCAAAAACTAATTGAATAAAAAATAGAACTGATCAAAAAAAACATGAGCTCAAAAAAACTATAGAATTAAAAAAACAACAGTCCTGGAAAAATGATATGGCTGTTAATTACTTTAGTAAGGCACCATAAAATTTACTTCTGCTGGAGTTCAGGTAAGACTCTTTTTTACCGTTTCTTCCCTTGGGTTTGAGAACGGTCTCCTACTGAGCCATTAGGCTTCCTTTATTTACATTTCAATGTAAGCCTTAACTGAGATCTGGAAGGATCTAACAGGTTTTAACAGAAACCTTGTGCCTAGAGCATTTTAGCCATCTCATCAGGACAGGTTGGATGTCAGAGAAAATTATGAAACCTTTTTTTCCATTACTTTTTTTTTTGTAAACAAATGGGATACATGTTGTTTCTCTGATTGTACATAGAGTAAAGGCATACCATTTGTGTAATCATAAATTTATATAGGGTAATGTTGGTTGATTCATTCTATTATTTTTCCCTTCCCCCCACCCCTCCCATCCCTCTTTTCCCTCTACACATTCCTTCCTTCCCCCATTCTTGCCCCCCTCCCTAACCCTCACTCTCACCCTAAAACTAACACATCCCATGCCCCATTATGTATCATCATCCACTTATCAGCGAGATCATTCTTCCTTTGGTTTTTTGAGATTGGCTTATCACACTTAGCATGATATTCACCAATTTCATCCATTTGCAGGCAAATGCCATTATTTTATCATTCTTTATGGCTGAGTAATATTCCATTGTATATATATGCCATATTTTCTTTATCCATTCATCAACTGAAGGGTATCTAGGTTGGTTCCACAATCTGGCTATGGTGAATTGAGCAGCAATGAACATTGATGTGGCTGTATCTCTGTAGTATGCTGATTGTAAGTCCTTTGGGTATAGGCCAAGGAGTGGGATAGCTGGGTCAAATGGTAGTTCCATTCCAAGGTTTCTAAGGAATATCCATACTGCTTTCCAGAGTGGCTGCACTAATTTGCCACACCACCAGCAATGTATGAGTGTACCTTTTTTCCCACATCCTCACCAACACCTGTTGTTGCTTGTATTCTTGATAATCGCCATTCTGATTGGGGTGAGATGGAATCTTAGGGTGGTTTTGATTTGCATTTCTCTTATTACTAGAGATGTTGAACATTTCTCCATATGTTTGTTGATTGTTTTTAGGTCTTCTTCTGTGAAGTGTCTGTTCATTTCCTTAGATCATTTGTCGATTGGGTTATTTGTAGTTTTGGTGTAGAGTTTTTTGAGTTCTTTATAGATTCTGGAGATTAGTGCTCTATCTGAAGTATGATTGGCAAAGATTTTCTCCCACTCTGTAGGCTTTTTCTTCACACTGCTGATAGTTTCCTTTGTGGAGAGAAAGCTATTTAGTTTGAATCTATCCCAGTTGTTTATTCTTGCTTTTATTTCTTGTGCTATGGGAGTCCTGTTGAGGAAGTCTGGTCCTAAGCCGACATGTTGAAGTTCTGGACCTACTTTTTCTTCTATAAGATGCAGGGTCTCTGGTCTGATTCCAAGATCCTTAATCCATTTTGAGTTTAGTTTCGTGCACAGTGAGAGATATGGGTTTAGTTTCATTCTGTTGTATATGGATTTCCAATTTTCCCACCACCATTTGGTGAAGAGGCTATCTTTTCTCCATTGCATATTTTTGGCCCCTTTGTCTAGTATGAGAAAATTGTATTTATTTGAGTTTGTGTCCATGTCCTCTATTCTGTACCATTGATCTACCTGTCTATTTTGGTACCAATACCATGCCATTTTTGTTACTATTGCTTTGTAGTACAGTTGAAGTTCTGGTATTGCAATACCCCCTGCTTCATTTTTCCTGCGAAGGATTGCTTATTCTTCCAGATGAATTTCATGATGGCTTGTTCTATTTCTGTAAGGTACGTCATGGGATTTTAATTGGAATTGCATTTAATCTGTATAGCACATTTGGTAGTATGGCCATTTTGACAATATTAATTCTGCCTATCCAGGAACATGGGAGATCTTTACATCTTCTAAGGTGTTCTTTAATGTCTTTCTTTAGTGTTCTGTAGTTCTCATTGTAGAGTTCTTTCATCTCTTTTGTGAGATTGATTCCCAAGTATTTTATTTTTTTCGAAGCTATTGTGAATGGGGTAGTTTTCCTAATTTCTCTTTCTGAAGATTCATCACTTATGTATAAAAATGCATTAGATTTATGAGCATTGATCTTATATCCTGCTACTTTACTAAATTCACTTATGAGTTCTAAGAGTTTTCTGGTGGATTTTCCTGGTTCCTCTAAGTACGTAATCATATCATCAGCAAATAGGGATAGTTTGATTTCTTCTTTTCCTTTTTGTATCCCTTTAATTTCTTTGGTCTGTATAATTGCTCTGGCTACAGTTTCAAGGACGATATTGAATAGGAGTGGTGAGAGAGGGCATCCCTGCCATGTTCCAGATTTTAGGGGAAATGCTTTCAATTTTTCACCATTAAGAATGACATTAACCATGGGCTTAGTGTAGATGGCCCTTACAATGTTTAGGAATGTTCCCACTACCCCAATTTTTTCTAGTGTTTTCAGCATGAAGTGGTGCTGTATTTTATCAAATGCTTTTTCTGCATCTATTGAAATAATCATGTGATTCTTGACTTTAAGTCTGTTGATATGGTAAATCACATTTATTGATTTCTTGATGTTGAACCAACCTTGCATCCCTGGGATGAAACCCACTTGATCATAGTGCACTATCTTTTTAATATGTTTTTGTATGCGATTTGCTAAAATTTTGTTCAGAATTTTTGCATCAATGTTCATTAAGGATATTGGTCTAAAATGTTCTTTCCTCGATGTGTCTCTGTCTAGTTTAGGTATCAGGGTGATATTGGTTTCGTAGAATGAGTTTGGGAGTGTTCCCTCCTCTTCTATTTCATGGAATACTTTGAAAAGTATTGGAATGAGCTCTTCTTTAAATGTTTTGTAGAACTCGGCTGAGAACCCATCTGGTCCTGGACTTTTCTTTGTTGGTATGCTTTTGATGACCTCTTCTATTTCATTACTTGAACTTGGTCTATTTAAATTGTGTATGTCCTCCTCGTTCAGTTTAGGCATTTCATATGTCTCTAGAAACCTGTTGATGTCTTCGAAATTTTCTATTTTCTATTTTGTTGGAGTATAGATTTTCAAAATAGCTTCTAATTATGTTTTGTATTTCAGTCATGTCTGTTGTGATATTTCCTTGTTCATTCCGAATTTTGTTGATTTGGGTTTTCTCTCGTCTTCTCTTTGTTAGTGTGGCTAAAGGTTTATCAATTTTGTTTATTTTTTCGAAGAACCAACTATTTATTTTGTCAATTTTTGCATTGTTTTTTTTGTTTCAATTTCGTTGATTTCAGCTCTCAGTTTAACTATTTCCTGTCTTCTACTACTTTTGGTGTTGGTCTGTTCTTCTTTTTCTAGGGCTTTGAGCTGTAGTGTTAGGTCGTTTATTTGTTGAGTTTTACTTCTTTTATTGAATGCGCTCCATGAAATAAATTTTCCTCTAAGTACTGCTTTCATAGTGTCCCAGAGATTTTGATGTGATGTTTCTTTGTTCTCATTTACCTCTAAGAATTTTTAAATTTCCTTCCTAATATCTTCTGTTATCCATTCATCATATAATAACATATTGTTGAATCTCCATGTGTTGGAGTAATTTCTGTTTTTTACTCTTTCATTTATTTCTAATTTCAATCCATTATGATCTGATAAAATACAAGGAAGTGTCTCTATCTTCTTGTATTTGCTAACATTAGCTTTGTGGCATAATATATGGTCTATTTTAGAGAAGGATCCATGTGCTGCTGAGAAGAAAGTGTATTCACTCTTCGTTGGATTTTATATTCTATAAATGTCTGTTAAGTCTAAATTATTGATTGTTTTATTGAGTTCTATGGTTTCTTTGTTCAATTTTCGTTTGGAAGATCTGTCCAGTGATGAGAGAGGCATGTTAAAATCACCTAGTATTATTGTATTATGGTCTATTTGGTTTCTGAGATTGAGAAGAATTTGTTTGAGATACATGGGTGAGCCACTGTTTGGGGCATAGATATTTATGATTGTTATGTCTTGCTGATTTATGGTTCCATTAAGCAGTATGAAATGTCCTTCTTTTTCCCTTCTGACTAACTTTGGCTTGAAGTCCACATTATCTGAAATGAGAATGGATACCCCAGGTTTTTTGCTGGATCCATGTGCATGGTATGTTTTTTCCCATTCTTTCACCTTTAGTCTATGGGTATCTCTTTCTATGAGATGAGTGTCTTGCTGGCAACATATTGTTGGATCTTTCTTTTTTATCCAATCTGCCAGTCTATGTCTTTTGATTGATGAATTCAGGCCATTAATATTCAGGGTTATTATTGAGATATAATTTGTATTCCTGGTCATTTGACTCATTTTATTCCTTTATTTGTTTATTTTTGACATGACTTGGTTCCTCTTTATTTGAGAGTTCCTTTAGGATAGCTCCTCCCTTTGCTGATTTGCTTCTTTTTTTTCATCTCTTCTTCATGGAATATTTTGCTGAGAATGCTCTGTAATGCTGGCTTTCTTTTTGTATATTCTTTTAGCTTTTGTTTATCATGGAAGGATTTTATTTCATCATCAAATCTGAAGGTAAGTTTTGCTGGGTATAAGATTCTGGTTGGCATCCATTTTCTTTTAGGTCTTGAAAAATGTTATTCCAGGCCCTTCTAGCTTTTAAGGTCTGGATTGAAAAATCTGCTGATATCCGTATTGGTTTCCCCCTGAATGTAATTTGGTTCTTTCCTCTCACAGCCTTTCCATTACTTTTGAGAATGAAGATACTTTGCTAAGTTCCTCACTGAGATGTGCCATTGGTTATTGAGTTGCCTATGGCTGTCTATCCAGGATTTATTTTCCTCTTTGTGACAAACAGGTTAAATCTTGCTTCATAGGTAAGCTTAGGACAGGAGCTTGAAGTAAGGTCCCTTCTTGATATTCCTGGGGCAGAATATGTTAGGTATAAAGCCACCTTTCTCTCCCACTACAGGAACCACCTGTCAATCTGCGTTATGCCTGCCTCTCCCTTTTCAGGAACCCAACTTCCCAACCCACCTGTCAATCTGCGTTATGCCCACCTCTCCCGTTACAGGAATTTCCAGCCTACATTGCCGTAACCTTCCTGCCTCCCACATTACGTTCTAATATGTCATTGGTCCATCAGTCAGTCTGTAATAATACTTCTCCGTGATTGGTTCCTCCCAGCCCACGAAATTCCCATAACTGAAAAGATACCCTGCACCATCTTCTTCTTTTCCTTTCCCCTTTCCCCCTAGTGGGCAGTATTCATCCACATAAAATAAAAAGTTCCTCGTGTGGGACCTGTGTCTGCGAAGTGTTTTTCTGGGAGTTATCAACGAAACAAAACTGCCCCTAACATCTGGCCTAACATCTGGTGCCGAGAACCGGGATGGGTTTTTTCTGCTAACTAAGCAAGCAGAATCCCATCCAATGGCTCCTGTGCCCGCAGATTCAGGCTCACCTTCCATTTACCTGGATGTCCAGTTTTCTGCATACAACACTGGACTCCAAAATTGGTGAGTTCCCCTTAGGCAGGCCCCTGACCATTTAAACACATCTCGTCCACCCACAGCAGTCCCCTCCTTATTTGAGAAGCGGCCGTCTCCACAGTTCCCTCTGCCAGCTTGCAGTTCTCGCCGAATGCCCACACTTCCCTCTCGCTGCCCTGTGGCTTTCCCCCCTCGTGGCTCCCGCCGCTCAACTGCCGAGGTGTGGGGGTACCTCCTTGGTCCTCATAATTGGTCTTAGTTGTTGGGTGGATGTCTGAATTTTATGGTGCTGAGATTCTTTCTCAGGGTTTGAAGCTCGCTCTCTTCTGCCACTGCTCACCTCACGGCTTCCTCTCGCCACCCTGCGGCTTCCCCCACATCACAGCTCTTGCTCGAAATCCTGGCCAGGTCTTCAAACTCTCTCAGCTCTTTGTCCGGTTAAACATTGATTTCAGGTGATGAACAAATCATTGTTCTAACCTCTCATTGCCTGGCACTGTGGTTTTTGGCACGCCAAATCCACTAGCCAGGGGGGTCTCAGATTACCATGGAATTCAAAACATCCAACCCAGCAAACTGGCCCCTGAGATGCTTATTAAATCATCTCAAACCCCTTCACCTATTCCCTGAATCAGAGCTAAATTGTCCTTTAGATTGTAAGTCAGAATGGTCTACTTATGATACCCTAAATTCTAACTTTGTACTAGGTATAATTGCATGCCTCATTGTACTAGTTATAATTAAATACATATGTGGGCAACTTGGTGAATGGAAAGGAACTTTTCCCCTTTGTGTTTTTTCTTTCTTTCAGGCTAAACCTAATCTCTGCTCTCCCCAAATCCTGAACCTGTTCTCTTGGCTTCTCCCCAATCTTTTAACCCTTCTTTCCCTTCTGAGTTCAATCCAGCCAATGAGTCATCTCCTTACAAGCCTCCTACTGCAGAAGTCCTTATCCATTCTTCTTCTTTGCCTCATTCTGTTTCTCCTTCCGCTCCTCCATTCAGCCCACGAAGTTCCCCCACCACGCGGTCCCATGCACATATCATAACCCCTTTACGGGAGGTGGCTGGCGCAGAGGAAGTAATCAAAGTTCATGTCCCCTTTGCACTGTCTGATCTGTCTCAAATTGAGAAGCAGCTAGGTTCCTTCACCTCCAACCCTGCAACCTTCATTAAGGAATTTCAGTACCTTATCCAGTCTTATAACCTTACCTGGCATGACATTTACATAATCATGTCCAACACCCTAACCCCTGAGAAACACAGGAAAGTCTGGGAACAGGCATGCAATTATGAAGATGACATTCATCATTCGAACCCAACCCATCCCACTGGGGCTGAAGAGGTACCAAATAGAGAGCCCCTATGGGACTATAATACTGAGGCTGGGTGTCTACAGCAAGATAGGTTTCAAACTTGCATCCTCACAGGTCTATGAAAAGCTAGTATTAAACCCATTATCTATGATAAACTTCAGGTAGTAATACAGGACAAAGATGAAAACCCATCAGCATTTCTAAGCCGCCTTACAGAGGCCATGCTTAAGTACACCAACCAGGATCCCGAAACCCCAGAGGCACGGCAGCTACTTATGATTTATTATTTTTCCCAAAGTTACCCTGGCATAAAGATAAAATTGAGGCAGTTGGATAGGGGGCCCCTTGCTCCACAGCCAGAGGTTCTAGCAGTGGCATTCTAGGTTTACAACGGAAGGGAAGGAAAAAAACAAAAATTAAAATACCAAATGCTGGCCAAAGCCTTTCAGCCAGCTATACCTGCCCAACTGTCCACCGCTAGGGGCGCCCAAGCTCCCAGAAGACCTTCAAGCTCATGCCTCAAGTGCAGGCAAGAGGGCCACTGGGCACGAACCTGCCCCAACCCCCGGCAGCCCCCAAGTCCTTGTCCAAAATGCCACCAACTGGGACATTGGGCAATGAATTGCCCTGGTTCTCAGAGAAGTGCCAGGTCATCCTTGGCCCCTCCCTCTAATGACTTGCTGGGATTTGCAATGGATGAATGAAGGGGCCCGGGACTTCTGCACCCGACGACCATCATGACTCAGGAGCCCCGGGTGACCCTTATGGTGGCAGGCAGGCAGATCCCTTTCCTTATAGACACTGGAGCCACATTCTCAGTGCTGCAGGAATTTTGGGGACCCACTTCCCCTGCCAAATCCTCTATTGTCGGGGTAGAGGGAAAACCATATAATCCCCTACAAACCCCTCCAATAAGCTGCCATATAGGACAAATTGACTTTACTCATTCCTTTTTAATAATTCCTTCATGTCCCATTTCCCTTCTGGGAAGGGACATCCTAACCAAACTGGGTGCCTCTATTTCCTTCTCACCCACCATGCACCTTAGCCAAGACTCCTCTGCTATTCCTCTCCTTATGACTCTACAGGAATATACAACTCAGAGTTCTCATATCCCCTTCCTCCCTCCTGGTCAACCTGGTTGACCCCAAGGTCTGGGACACTCATACACCCTCTGTAGCTAAATGCTCACCTGTATTCATTCATCTAAAGGACCCAACATCCTACCCAGACCAGGCCCAATATCCCCTTCCCCAAAGGAGCCTCATAGGACTTCAACCAATTATTCAGGACTTAAGGTAGAAAGGCTTCCTGTGCCCTGCCAACTCACCTTATAACACTCCCATCCTGGCTGTTAAGAAACCTAATGAATCTTACCGTCTAGTGCAAGACCTCCACATCATTAACTCAGCAGTGGTCCCCATCTTTCCCATTGTATCCAATGCTTACACCCTACTTTCTTCTATCCCTTCTTCCACCACATAATTTTCAATGCTAGATTTAAAGGATGCATTTTTTACTGTCCCACTTCACCCTGATTCACAGCATCTCTTTGCTTTTACTTGGACTGACCCTTTCACTCGAGTTTCTTCTCAGCTGACCTGGACAGTTTTCCCACAGGGTTTCCAAGACAGTCCTCATCTCTTTGGCCAAACATTATCTCAGGATCTTGCTTCTCTCACAATCATTTCCTCCTTTCTTTTACAGTATGTTGATGATCTTCTTCTATGTAGCCCCTCTCTTGAGGACTCCCAAAGGGACACAATTAAGCTTTTAAACTTTCTGGCTGACAGGGGTTATAGAGTTTCTCCATCAAAAGTGCAACTTTCCCAGCCTCAGGTTGTTTACTTAGATGTTAGCCTCTCACCTGGATTTAAAGCCATCACTGTAGAGAGAAAAGCATTAATACAGGACATGCCCACTCCATCCACCAAAGAAGAAATCCTTTCCTTCTTGGGATTAGCAGGATATTTACGATCCTGGATCCCCAATTTTTTCATCCTAGAAGCTCCCCTATATGAGGCTCCAAAGTGTACTCCCACTGAACCTCTCCTCAACACAGTGAAAGCCCCTTTCTAGATCTTAAGGAAAGCCCTTCTTCAAACCCAGCCCTACATCTACCTGGCTTAACCAAACTATTCTACCTGTTTGTCTCCGAGAAAAGTGGGTTAACCTTGGGAGTCTTAGGACACATGTTTGGTCCCACTTTTGGACCAATAGCATACCTGTCAAAGAGGTTAGACCCCACTATAAGGGGCTAGACACCATGTCTTAGAGTATTAGCAGCAGCATTTGTCTTAATTCAGGAATCAAAAACTTTCTTTCGGGGCTTCCACCAAAGTGCACTCACCTCATCATCTGTCTAAGCTTCTTACTTATAAAGGTGTGCAAATGCTACCACCCTGTCGGGTGTTAACCTTACAAACTGCTCTTATTGAGGACTCTTACATTTCCTTCAAAACATGCTCTCCTCTAAATCCAGCCACCCTCTTACCCCTACTTTCCAATATACATGCTTCTGCAACCCACAACTGTCTTGACACCCTGGAAGAGTTACTTTCCTACCCCTCTAACGTCCAGGAAGGAGCTCTATGCAACCCTTTCATATGGTTCACTGATGGAAGCTCATTTCTCCATAAAGGAATCCGTTGAGCTGGATATGCCATTGTCTCTCTTCAAAAGGTAATAGAGTCAGGACCACTACCCAACAACACTACCAATCAACAGGTGGAACTAATTGCCCTCGCAAAGGGACAATCCCTCACAGTCTACACTGACTCCAAATATGCTTTTCACATTATCCTCTCTCATGATGCTATCTGGAAAGAGAGAGGCCTTCTTACTACAAGAGGAAACTCCATCACCAACTCTAGTTACATTCTAAAACTCCTTGAGGATGTTCACCTCCCAGCAACTATAGACCTTGTACATTGCAGAGACCATCAAACACATCAATCATTCATCTCTTCAGGTAACAACAAGGCAGATGAGGAGGCTAAAAGGGCTGCCCTCTCATCCAGGCCAGCCCCTATTATGGCTCTCCATAATCCTTTGCCTTCAGCACCCCCCAACAGGGAAATACTTTCCTATCTCCATTGTCTGTTTCACCCCAACCTTTCTTCACTCTTACAATTTGCTAAAACTCATCTGCAACTGTCCTCCTCTGATGTCTCATTTCTAAAGGAACTCTCTTCCTCATGTGTAGTCTGCCTGCAAACAAATCCTACAGCTGTCAGGCCCCCCATTTTTCCGACTCACCAAGCCCTTGGCACCATTCCAGGGGTATACTGGCAGCTTGACTTCACTCACATGCCCACAGTAAGAAAGTCTAAATACTTATTGGTTATGATAGACACCTTCTCAGGATGGATTGAAGCCATCCCCACCTCCAACAAAAGGGCAATAACTGTCTCTACCTTCATCCTTCATGAAATCATCCCTCGCTTTGGAGTACCTACTTCCTTCCCTTCAGATAATGGACCTGAATTCATTTCCCAAGTCACCCAACAACTTGCCAAGGCTCTCGGGGTCCCTTGGCATTTCCACATTCCTTTTCACCCAAAGTCATCAGGCAAAGTAGAAAGAGCAAACCAAACTCTTAAAAATGTTTTAACCAAGCTCTCTTTAGAACTTCACCTCGACTGGGTTAAAGTCCTGCCCTTTGCTCTTCTGCGTCTTTGCTCACTCCCAAAGAAACCAATTAATATTTCCCCTTTTGAGTTAATGTACGGTCGTTCCATCCTGCCACCTGGAATAGAGCCCCTTCCTTCTCTTCTTCCTTCTCAAATATCCATTCCTCTCCTAAATCACATTCGAGCATTTCTATGGGGTTATGCTGACTCCACCCTACCCAAACCTGTATCTAGCCTCCTTACCCAACCTCTTCAAATAGGAGACCAAGTTTTTATTTCTCCTCCTCAGGAAGCTACAATCCCTCTATCCCCCAAGTGGCAGGGACCCCATACAGTGATCCTAACCATGCCAATAGCTGTCAAGGTACAAAATCTACCAGGATGGCTGCACATTTCTTGGGTTAAGCTCTATTCTCAGTCCACTAACACTTCTCCAGCTCCTAATCCACAGGCTTCTTCCAACTGATACTCAGTCACTCCTGTGGGACCCCTTCATCTCAGACTGAAGATCATGAAGTCCTCCACCTCTTCCTCCCATTCCAGAAATAGGGAGCCAGACGATACCAGACAACCATGCCCAGCCATGAGGACCGGAGTCCTGCTGATAATTTTCCTAACCACTGAATTTTCTTTCCAATAGAAAGCCAGCCAAAGAGGGGAGCCCCCTGTCTTTTACTTTCATGTCAATTAATCAACTTGTATTGCAGAAATATCAGGATCTCACAAAAAATTGGAGCCTGACTGAAGATGTGCCTCCAGGATTGGAGCCTGGCTGCAGATGTGCCTCCAGAGAAACTATCAATTCTCCAGTTCTTCCTGTCACAATGATATCCCCTCTATGTCCACACCCAGCAGGAAGTAATTACAGAAGACTGACCTTCATCCATGTACCCAAAAAAAAAAAATTTATAAAAAAGGAAATGGGGGAATGTTAGGTATAAAGCCACCTTTCTCTCCTGCTACAGGAACCACCTGTCAATCTGCGTTATGCCCGCCTCTCCCGTTACAGAAAGCCAACCTCCCAACCCACCTGTCAATCTGCATTATGCCCGCCTCTACCGTTACAGGAATTTCTGGCTTATGTTGCCATAACCTTCCTGCCTCCCACATTACATTCTAATATGTCATTGGTCCATCAGTCAGTCTGTAATAATTCTCCTCCGTGATTGGTTCCTCCCAGTCTACGAAATTCCCATAACTGAAAAGAAACCCTGCACCATCTTCTTCTTTTCCTTTCCCCTTTCCCCCTAGTGGGCATGATTCATCTGCATAAAATAAAAAGTTCCTCGTGTGGGACCTGTGTCTGCCGAATGTTTTTCTGGGAGGTATTGACGAAACAAAACTGCTCCTAACATCTGGCCTAACAGAATATTGTTCTATAGTGGCTATTTTCTGTAGTATTGAACCTGTTGATGACATAATTAAGCTTTATTTTTTGATATCTTTTAATTCCTATTAGTTAAGAAGTTTAGGAGTTCTGCAATGACCTTTTGATATTCCTCCTGGGTGGAAGCACATAAAGGATGTACTTTACTTACTGAAGAACAATCACAGAATCTTTTATCTCTGAATTGTGTTAAGTCCTTAGCTAAGGTTTGTCCAGAACAGGTAAGGGCCATCTAAATCCTGAGGCAATACTGTCTAGGTTAGTTGAGATACAGTATCTGGTTCCTCAAAGGCAAACATAAATTGCTATTCAGAGTCTAGCGTAGACAGGAAAAGTCATCTTTTAAATCTAACTTAGTAAACCAAGCAGCAGTTGGAATCCAAGATAAAAGTGTATGGATTAAGAACTACAGGGTGGGGGAAATTACTGCTTCATTATTCTAAAGTTTTGGACTAGGTAGTTTGCTTTTTAACTCCTAAAATGGGTGAATTGCATGGGCTATTGCAAGGCATTAAAAGTTTCTATCAGTTTGAATGATCTTTAATAAGTCCTTTTTCTTGCCTATATGTTCCCTTTTCTTTCTTTTTGATGTCTATTAAAAATGGAAGATGCAAGCTGGAGAAGATCATCTGAGGATTGATCAGGGCCACGTGCCAATTTTGTAATTTCCTCTAAATATTCGGGGCTGACTAAATGATAAATTTATACTTTAAAAGTAGGTGGCCCTTTATGGATTCAGGATTCAGAGTGGTGTGCTTTCTTATTGCTTTCCTAAGTCTCTCCATGAAAATAGCAGGACTTTCCTGAAGGTTGCATAATAGTTTTTTTTAGGCATTTTACTCATTATTTTGAATCCCAGTTAGGATGGTTTCTGTGAACTGCCTCTTCTCTAGATGGTTAATAGCATAATTTTCCAGGTGAAGTCAAATACCTGGTGTAAGTTTTGAAACATCTCAATATTTATTAGGATCCTCCAAAATCCTCTTTAAATTTATTTTTGTCTGTCTTAAATTGGGAGGGTTCCCTTGATTTTCCTCCCTTAGTGGGTGATTCCTTAAGGCTTTCTCCTCTTATGGTAGAGATTATTGCTGTCAAGCATGGTAACATATGAAAGGCACTTTTCTTGATCACTTGCAATTTAGCAGTATGCAGGCTAGTGGTCAACCTGGCAATACTGTTGAGAGAGAAACTCCCTTCTGAGTTAGAAGTATTATGGACGTCTCCCTAACTGAGGTTCCTTACAGTCCAGAAAAACCTGTCTCTCACTACCTGGCTTTGCCAAAGTTATTTCTGGCCCTCTTTGTCAAAGTGCTAGGGTCCTAGTTTGCCCTGTGCTAGAGACCCTGGGAGGATTCAGACTTAAGGGCATTACTGCTTTCCTCCTGCCACTATAAACTCCTAATTATGAAAAACGATGACAAAAGTAAAAAGTGTGCCCTTTGCCTATCTTTTTGCCCTGTAGACTATAGGAATCTCCAGAGGGTGAGGGGACATCTATTGGTTGTTAGGTGTATAACGCCCTTTGCTTGGAGGGTCTCACTGGAGGGGTTTTTAAATGCCTCCCTCTTGCAGCTTAAAGAGAACACCGTGAGCACATTTAAGCATAGGAAAAGTAGTGGGGAGACTCTAGTGTCTAGACTAGTGAAGGCTAACTATGCGAACAAAGGGAACCTGGGCATTTTCATACTAATCATCCCAGGCCTTAATCCTACAGTCTGAATTCCTAATGTCTGACCGGCAAGGGAAGGGGATCATCCAGGAGGGAGTGGATATGCGGGAGTGTTGTGCACTGTACGGCCTATATGGAGGCAAAGGTAATTGGCACTTTCCCTCAGTGCCATTGTGTACCGATCACCCTGGATACCCCTCAGGGCTGTCGGGAGGGGGAGTCTGGAGAAGGAACCTTTGGGGTTCCTTCAGTTGTTCCAAACCTTCCTCCAACTCCACCCATCCTGGGCAGATCAGGACTAGGGACACTGTGTACTTGCGGCCATTGTGCTCCGGGACTGGACAGAAAAGTAGGAAACGGCTTCAGCACAGTCCAACATGCCTACAGAGCAGGTGATTGGAAACTTGCCTGGGCCAGGAAACCTCTCACCTGAGTCTTAAGAATGGCGACTGCACTAACTGCATTTAAGTAGCCGACGGGTGCCCATTTTTCCCTTCAAAAATAAAGAGACAGAAAGAAAGATGCACCTTGAAAAGATGTGGGGTGCATGGAGAGAGAAGCTTACTTACCTTGGCATAAATCTAGGTGGGACCTCCAAATCTGATACCACCAGTTTACCAGGTGACGAGTTCTGCTCCTTCTAATGTTGAAGATTGAACACTAGAGAAGCACACCAAGGCAAGCATATTATGCAGGTTTATTTAAAGGTAATAATACAGACTTCTCCCTGGCAGGAAGAAGGGGGCCATGGCTGATGTTCTAAAAGTCCCGAGAAGTGAGTGCACTCTGCATCTTTTATAGATTAAAGTCTCTTTTGTTCTCCAGTTTTCTCCCCCCTTATCTCTCTCTCCTTCCTGCCTACGTGACTAGGCCTGGTTTTGCATTAAGTGAGAAGCCATGGTCAGGGGGAGGGCCAAGGTGATTCAGGCAGGCAGGGGCCCAGGGGGCATTAATTACCAGTTCCTTGCTTGCAGTCCTTGATAAAGGCAGGTAAATTTAGTAATCAATGGGTTCCAGAGATCCTTGACATTCCATTCTTCCAGGGGCAGTCTCCAACTTCCAAAGGCAGATGGCTTCATGGCTTCATTTCCTCGAATTGACCCAATTTTCTATTTCTACACTAACTACCTGTCCTTAATTCTGGCTTCACTTTGCACCACACAGCCTTTGTCCACTTCCCTGTTCCTTAGCTCATTAATTCAGATACATGATGACCATCCTTAGGCAGCAACCACTGAGAAATTAGGACACATCAATTCTGGGTGTCTGAGCTTGGGATGTCCTGTTTTCATCAATTCTGCTGGCTCCATGCTCACTGATTTTGGAGGTCCCCAGACCTCGGCCAAGGGGCTGAATGACCCGGCAACCCCCAAACCCCCTCCCCCCCTGTTCTCAGGTAAACTTCAGGCTCTAACCACCAAATCCTTAGCCCCGGGTTTTCTCTTACCCCAACTCTTCCTCATATTTGGACCTATTTTCCTGTTTCTGTACAAGTAGAAATTACTTGAAATATGAAATACCCTTCCTTCCTTATCTTAGTGGTGGGGTGATGAGACTCCATTTCCTGTGCTGGGTTCAAGCAAGTTGGGCCCATTTCAGTTGGTTTCATTGGATTCTTACCTGTCACCATTTTGTTTGAATAACCCTGAGTTTCCTAGTCTCTATTGAGGCCAATAGGGGCCGCAGTTGCCCAGAATTTTGCACCTTAATGTAGAGAATCCACTGAAGCCTTGAACTCTGCCAAGTAGAGACCTGGGCCTGGATTTGTGTGTCCCAGGGATTGAGTCCCAGGGGATTTTATCTCAAGCGGAGGTGAAAGGAGCCTGAGCAGCTCCAGTGGCGTGCCTCAGAATCGCTGGACTCCCCTTGCTTTTGCCAGGCCCTGCACCCAAGACAACACTGGAGAAGATCATGAAAAGTCTTTTGCGATTCCTTCCTCTTCATGGAGAAATTTGGATAATTTTAAAGATCTTTCTACCTAGTTAAGATGTTCTTCACCACATGCTTTGGAGAAGTTTTGATTTTTTTCTTCCATTTTTAAAACTCTCAATGGTTACAAAAGACTGGAAAATATAAACCCCTCAAAATAGGGTTAGAGAAGGAGCTCATTTTGGAGGGTTTGAAAAGAAAGTCAGAGGCCAAAGAAGGTCATGAAAGGAGAAAGGAGCAAAGGAAAGAGAAAAAGAAAGAAAGGGACCAGCAAGGAGCCAAGAGGGTAGTTTTCAGTTGCCGGGTTGGAGACACCGCATTTGTCCACTGTGGAATCTCTCTTGCATGCTGTTTGAACCCTGACAGATCCACACAAGAACGCTGTCCACCCAGAAAGCCTGAAGCTGTTTGCTTTTTTTTTTTTTTCTAATTTGCTTTTCAGTCTTCTTAGTGGCATGGGGAAATCCCTTATAATATATGTAGTCACTAAATCAGAGACCTGCTTTCCTTAACCCATGATCTCTTCTCATCTCATTTATGAAACACCAAAAATTTTACATTGAACCATGAATATAGAACTTATATAACTTTGAAATAAATATTTGTGTTTTTAGAGTTCTAATATTCTGAGAAATGTAATAGGCAAATGATCATTGATATTTAAAAATATTAACAATATTATTAATGATAATAAATTATATAATAAGCATTAGAATAAACTTTCCAAACTATATTAACACACCTGTGTCAGTTTCATTAAAATAGTGGCAGAATTGAAAACTTGGAATTTAATGGCTTAAAATTGACTGGCAGGTACATGTTTTCCTCCTCCCCTCGTCATCTTCCCTTTCAGACAGGCTGCCTACTGGGATTGGAGAGATTAGAATGAGGGGAGAGGTTCAGGACTGAAGGCCATGAAATCAAGGACTAGTTGTGGCTGGAGTAACAAGGACAGTACACCATGTAAAGAAATGTTTCTCTTCTTTAGGTTTCTCTTAAGAGTAGACATTCCTTGCAAATTATTTAGTCCTTATTTAATTTTTTAATGCAATTACAAGTTTGTAGTCATGAAATGAAATTCTTACAATTTTTTGAGACTCATTTTACAATTGATTTAGTCAAAAACTATTTAAGAAAACAAAAATCTATGAATTTAGAGAAAAATATATAAAGCACAAATATGACAAAGGACTTTTGACCAGAATATATAAAGAACTATAAAAATTAAATGAAAACACACACCAACAAAAACAACAAAAAAGCAAAAGATATGACCAGACATTTCAGCAGATGAGCACATGTTAAGAAGTTCCACATCATCAGACAGAAGGAAAATGCAAATTAAAATCTCAGTGAAATACCTCTGCACTTCCATTAGAAATATCAAAAGATGAGCTGTTCAGAGTAGCGAGCAACTTTCACACATTGGTGCTATGAGTACAAAATGGTACATTCCCTCTGGAAAAGATTTAGAAGTTTCTTATCAAGTTAAGAATACTTGTATGATTCAGAAGGCCCACTCCTGGACATCTGTACCTTAGCAAAATAAAGACATGTTCACACAAAATCCTCTACAGGGATGTTCATAGCAGTTCTAATAGTAGTAGTCTTACACTAAAATCAACACAAAAGCCTTTCAACTGATTAGTAGAAAAACTGATATTTCCACTGAATGGAACCCTCAGCAAAAAATAAAGGAATGAGCCAGGCATGGTGGCCAACACCTGTAATCCCAGGTCTCTGAAGGCTGAGACAGGAGGTTTGAAGCCTCAGCAACAATGAGGCACTAAGGAAGTAAGTGAGACCCTGTCTGTACATAAAATACAAAATAGGACTGGGGATGTGACTCAATGGTCCAGTGCCACTGAGTTCAATCCCCAGTACCCAAAAATATAAAGAAAGAAGTGAACTATTGATATGTGGAACAATTTGGAAGAAACTCAAAGTCATGTATTGAGTGAAAGAAGCCAGTCCTTAATAGTTAGGTATTCTGAGATTCTGTTCCTATGACATTGTCAATAAGACAATGGTGATGAATAGATTGGCAGGTGCCAGGCGTGTTTTGGGGAAAGATGTGATGGTAAATAGAGAGCATGAGGAAGGTTTTGGAAGAGACAAAACTTGTGTTCTGATTATGGTGATGACTACACTAACCTTAACATGTTAGTAGTCACAGAGAGTTTTTACCAGAAGAAAACAGCAGTTTCACTCTACAATAATTAAACAATCAACAAAAGTCCAAGGGCTGAGCAAACTGGATGATGAAAAACAGAGGTTCTGTTGTTTCCTAGCAGAAGGAAGTCAATTGCTCAAACTTTTAGCAACCATCTGCTTTGCATGGAAATGCAGGATTCTTTTCTTGAGTCTTATGCATATATTACAGTTAGAAGTCCCAGGTACATGGTCTCTCTGTTTGCCTTTCCTTGCTCACAGTCTATCCCTGTGCTTTCTCCCTCAGTACTGGAAAGAACAAGACTTCTCTGCAGACCTGTGAACTGAGTGACTTACAGAGTTTTTCCCACATTAAGGGATGAACAAAGACTGGAACTCCCCTACAATGCCACCATGAGAAGCCGCTAGATGCTTAGGCTCCTGTTCAGTTACTTCATATCAAAACAGAAAAATTCCATGATATTTTTGGCTTAATTGAAGACTGTTAAGAAAAACAACAGCGAGTTTGTTAATTCAGTTGATTTTGGATTCAAGCCAAGGATGCTATGGCCACAACTAACCTTTCATAACATGATCACAGAGCAAGGTAGCTCATCTTCTGTGTTTAGAGGTTAAGAACTGAGGAAAATCTGCCTTTCCCAGCCTGGGGACACTTGTGGAGGGACCGTCCTCATCATCAGACAGAGATACCTTAAGCTAGGGTAGTTCTGGTGGGAAAAGAGAGGAAGGGGCATCTTTTAGAGAAAAAGTTCTGAATTTCAATCTTCAAAAGGAGTGAAGCCTGGCCAATGGCAGCTGAGGATGGTTGGCCTCATAAAGGGACCCAAATTCTATGCAAAAACTTGCAGATTCATTAAAAGTAAAGCTCTATGGTAAAGATTCTTTATGCAGAGGGGGTGGAAAACCTGATCTGGGGCCTTCAAAGAGGAAAGTCTTCATGATGATGCAGAAACACACTGGTTAACCTGACTACCACTACCCAGTGGAACCCACTCTGGCACCTCCATCTGGATTAGTCCCTGTGACTCTTCAGGACCTTGGTGCCCATTTCCTCTGAAACTCTGCCCTGCAAGCAGTTGATCTGCAAGGTGAGAGAGTGGGAAGGAGGCTGCTTGCTAGGAAACTCGAAGGAATCCAGCAACATCCTGAATTGACTCTCAGTCACTATCAAACATATCCCATTCTCCCAATAATGACAAGAAAGCTCACAAGAACAAATGCCTGAAGGTTAGGTAAAGTCAGGTTACCTAGCATGCTCAAGGCTCTGGGTTCTGTCTCCACACTATAAAGGAGGAGGAGAGTGAGACAGGGGTTGGGGCATTAAAATCAAACACAGAAATGCTGCAGAATTAAGACGCTAGGTGACAGGAAAAGACAGTCAAATTATCTTGTGAATGCCTGGTTTCTCCATATTTCTATCTCTCCCACTCTTCCCTTTGCTTTTTGGGGCATCTTTCCTTTCTCCCTAAGCTACCTTCCTTCCATCTTCACCACCATTTCAGACTTTCCAAAGAAAGTTGTGATAGCCACTTGTATTTTGTAGTCTTGTAGGTGCTGAAAGATTCAAAATGAGAGAGATTTGGTGGTGATCATTTTAGCTATATGTAAAGGATAAAAGTGCTTATATTTGGTCATATACTAAAGCTTCTTCCACAATTAGGAGATAAAAAGTTGCACCAATTGATGAAGGGATTAAGGAGCCTGAGAAATAGCATTGCTTACATGGTTTATTATCCATCCAGAGAATCACAGGAAAATGACTATATTACAAGATGTGTGAGTGTGTCTGTGTGTGTGTGTGTGTGTGTGTGTGTGTGTGAGAGAGAGAGAGAGAGAGAGAGAGAGAGAGAGAGAGAGAGAATTTTCTGACTATAGGATTTAATGGTCACAGCTTTTTTCAGTGCTCCAGACAATTCATGTCCAATGTGCAAATTCTTGATCCATTCCCCCCCAGGACATTGTGGCAGAATGCCTTTTTCATGTAGCATTTACTGGGTGCTCTTAGGTGCTAGGTCCTGCACTTGTTGGGGTGGCATGTGGAACAAAGCCCAGTTGCCTGACTCATGGACTCCACCTCTGGAGGCATAGAGGCAGCACATAGAGGTACAACCATGTCCCTCCTACATGCTAGACTATTGGGTCATGGGAGACTGACAGTGAATTTGAAAAGTGAAGTGCACTGAAGAATGGCAGATGGGTTATATCAGACCAAGGGGCTATGGCTGCCACCTGCAGTGAGGCAGTTTCCAAGGGAAGAGGAATAGGTGGAGAAGGTCCTGGATTAGCATTTTGGTGTCAAGTGACTCAACAAATCATGTCCACAATGAAATTTGACCAAAGACAAGTCTGCAGTACCAGTGGGTTTTGAATGTGTTTTCAGAATAGAATAAGGAGCTGTGGAGCATCTTCTCCCCCAATGGTAAAAGCCTATGACTCCACAGTGTTTTTTCCCTGTGCTCTAATCAGCACATGGCTGTTAATGAAAAAGATACGTGGTTCAAGGTCACACCAGGATGCTTTAGTCTTCTTCTAGATTCTCATTCAACTTCTGATTCTCTCTCAAAATTTGCCATTCTCTGAAGTTTCTTTTGTCTTTCATCCTGTAACCCTCCATTCCTACTGGTCTCCTTCTCCTTTGATTGTGGTTGCTGCTGGGATGTTGTGAGGACTCAATGGTTATATTCACTGAGTTATACCCTGAGAAGTGGTTTCTTCCTGTCCTACCAGATGCCAGTGGTCTCTCTTCACTGTTCAGAGCACAAAGGCTACCTCAACCTATCTGGATTCCAGGGGATACTCAGGACTCAAGCATGGAAATAAGAAATGACTCTGAATCCAGGTTGGTACACCCCCAAAAGGAGTATTGACTTTGCCATCACAGAATGCCACCAACACTTTGGTTTGGGGCTGTCCCATCCTGATATTTGTTTAAGAATACTTGTAGGTTTATATAAAAATTGAGCAGAAAGTACAGAGTTTCCACATACTCCTCTCCATGCACACATTTCCCTGTTATTTGTGTCTTGTTTTAAACTGTTTATTTGTTTCAATTGATGAAAAATATTGATATATCTTTTTAAATTAAAGTGCGTGGTTTTAATTAGATTTTAATTTTTGTGCTGAATTGTTCTGTGCATTATGACAAATGTGGATTGCCTTTAACCCCATTACAGTTTCACACAGAATATTTTTACTCCTGAAAACTACTTTGTGCTTCACCAGTTTATCCTCCCTCCTCTCTCACCCTTGGCAACTGCTGATCACTTTACTATCTCTATGGTTTTGACTTTTCCAGAATGTTCTACAGTTGGAATGGTATATCAGATAGTATATAAATTTTTACACTGACTTCTTTCTCACATTAGATAAAGTTCCTCCATGTTCTCTCATGGCTCCATAGCTCAACTTCCTTCTGTTTCTTAATATTCTTCCATTGTAGGGATACACCACAGTTTGTTCATCCATCTCTTAGTGGAGGACATCTTGGTTACTTCTAGTGTTTTGAAAGTTATAAATAAAATCACTGTAAGCACTCATGTAAAGTTTTCTTGTGAATATACATTTTCATCACATTTTTAATGACTCCATCTGTAATCACTTTATTATATGGTAAGATTACACTTAATGTTGTAATAAACTGATGAACTGTTTTCCAAAGTGACTATATAATTTTACATTTCTACCAGCAATGACTGAAAGTTCCTATGTTCAACATCTTTGGTAGCATTTGGTACTGTTAATTTTTAAAATTTTAGCTATTATGACAGGTATGCAGAAGTTATCTCATTTTTGTTTAATTTTCAATGTCAAAATAAAAACTAATTTAAAAAATTTTATTTGTCGATGGAAATTATTTTATTTATTTATGTATGATGTTGAGAATCAAACCCAGTGCCTCACACATGCTAGGCAAGCACTCTATCACTGGGTTACAACCCAAGCCCATGAAAAATGATTTTGGACATCCTTTTATATGCTTATTTGACATCATCTGTATACCCTTTTTTGGTGAGGTGTCAGATCTTTTACCCATTTTTAATTGGATTGCTTACTTTAATATTAATGAGTTTTAAGAGATTTTATATATCTTGTATAACAGTCCTTCATAAAATTTGTATTTTGCAAATATTTTCTCCAAGTCTGTGTACTGTTTGTTCAGTTTATTAACAGCACCTTTCATGGAGCATAAGTTTTTTTATTTTTTTTTTTCAGTGAACTTCAACTTGCCAATACTTTTTCTTCATGGATTGTGTTTTTGGTATTGTATCTAAAAGATATCACCAAACCAAAATTCACTTAGATTTTCTCTTTGTATCTTTAGTTGCATCTTAGTCCATTTTGTGCTCCTTTACCAAAATATTTGAGTCTGAGTAGATTATGAAGGAAAGAGTTTATTTTGGCTCACTGTTATAGAGGCTAGTTGGGCACCTGGCTGAGACTGTGGCTTGTCACAACATGGCAGATGGCAGAATACAGTGGAAGTGTGTGCTAGAGATGCCATAAGTTGAGAGAAGAGGCAGGAGACAGAGGAGGCTCCTGTTTTACAACAACCTAATCTCACAGGAACTGACTCAGTCCTCTCATCCTTGGAGAACTACATTAATCCATGTTGAAGGTGGTGACCCCTGATGTAACCATCAATTAAAAACCCCATCACCTCCATACTGGTATGGTGGGCAGCAAGCTTTCATCACAAGAATTTTGGGGGTCATATTCAAAATACATCCACACCATAACGAGGAGTCTTATAGTTTTACACCTCACACTTTTATCTGTGATCCATTTTATGAAAGGTTTAGAATGTCGGTATAGATATTTTAAAATGTGGATGTCTAGTTGTTCTAGCACCATTGATTATAGTGACTGTTCTTTCTTCATTAAATTAACTTTTTACCTTTGTTAGATTGTTGACTTATTTCTATAGAACAGTTTCTGGTCTCTGTATTCTTTTCCATTGATGTTTCTGTTGATTTTTTCCAAATATTTTATAATGTTTTGCTTCCTGTAGCTTTATAACACATCCTAATATTAGAGTATCAATCCTCTGAGGATTTTTCTGATCTTTGTCATGAGAACCTGATTTGATTCTCATAGTTTGGATTTGAAATGTCCCCCAAAGACTGGTTTCATGAAGGCTAGTCCCCAGGGCAGCATTGTCAGAAGTGAGACTTTTAGGAAGTGACTGGACTATGAGGGTTCTAATCCCACTAGTGGATTAATCTGTTGGTAGCTGAATGGACTATGGGGAAATGAGTGAACTGTATACAGTGGGGCAGCATTGGAGGAAGGAGGTCATGGGAGACACACCCTGTAATAGTATTTCTTGTCCTTGCCCTCTGTGTCTTTCTCCTTTCTTCTTCTTGATGACTATGAACTGAATTCCTTACTCTACCACACCTTTCCACCATGATGTTCTGCCTTACCTCAAGCCCAAACCAAGTGGAGTCAGCAAACCATGTAATGAAACTTCTAAAACCATAATCCAAAATAAATCTTAACTCCTTTGAGTTGTTTTTCTTAGGTATTTTTTTTTCTTAGGTATTTATGACAAAAAGATGAATAAGATTCCCAGAGGTTAAAGTTAGAAAAGGGTGGGGATTCTCCCCAATCTCAGAGAAATCCACAATGTCAAATTCTGAAGATAAGACTGATGATATCAGTAGCTACCTATGTTCTGACCAACTGGAGAAAGGGGCAAATTAAGATTTATGAGTTCATCTTCGTGAAAATTATCACAATGTACTCTCTAGACCTCACTATCCTATCGTCTCCACACATCAATGCAAACTAATATTGACCATATTCCTAGATGTGTAACTTTTTTCTCTTTTCTCAACCTTCTTTTCAAATGGGGAGAAGGGATTGAAGTACTCCAGGTTTGTAGCAAAAAGGGATGGAGAAATGGGCTAAAATCCTGGCTTTCTGATATTCAAGTGGATAATAATTGATGACTCTTGTTCTAGGTAAAGAATAAACATCCCTGGTTTACTCCTTTATTTAACCTATCCATGTGTATAAAATGTAAAGTCATCACTTATAGAGAAATTGCATTCTAAGTTAAACTCAATGAATGCATTTTCTGAGCCCCTGTGGAGAAAGCACTGTGCTAGTTACCCTCGGGGATGCAGAGGAAGGGTATACCAGTCCTTCCTCAAAGGAGCTTAAAATGCAGCCAGGGTTCTCAGTAAGTGAGAATATCAATATTAGATACCAATAGACCCTACCTGGTGAAGGGAGATGGCAATGTAGGACAGAGTCAGCACTGGACTCTATCTCCAAAGGATTTAGAACAAAAGAAATCTGAAAAATCTCTTCCAATGAATGTCCCACAGATGAGGGTTTAAAAATACTTATCATAGATTTCTTCCACATTTTCCACTCATAGATCATATTTAATTAGTATCAAAATCAAAAGAAGGTGCATAGCGATGGACTGGACAGTCCAATAACACGTGGATGGGCAAAGTCAAGATCCTGCTCAAAACATAAATTCAGAGAAATTCAATGCATGAGTGTGGTTAATTATTTTATAGCAAGAGAACATTTACTGCACTTAGCAGTACCTAGAGACTTCTGGAGAAAATATATTACTCAAGTGACCCAGTTGATGGCCCGATAGCAAATAGCAAAAACTTTCTTATGGATACCTGAGGCCCCTTATGCACATAAACAAGCTGGAAGAATGTCTGTGATTCTATGGCCAAGAAAGGAAAGGCATCTCAGGTTAGGAAACATAGGAGGAGGGAGGGTTTGTACAATGACCAGATGGTAATGGAGAAAAGGACTTGAGGATACTGAAACAGTAAGTGAGCTGGCTTAGAGTAACACTATTTCTTAGCAAAAGGAGTGTAGGAAAACTGGACCTAATGGACACTAAATATAAAATATATGATAAATGTATAGTATATGATCTACAACCATTCCCTATCAAAATCATCCTGGGCCAATAATAACTTTTTTAATGGAAGTCAGGAATTCCATTAAAGGCTTAGATAAATATCAGCACCACTGTCATTAAACAGAGTAATTGGAAGCTGACATGAGGTAAGAAAGGCCACAACTCATAATGATTGATGTCCATCTATATTTTGGATGGGTCCTATATTGTTCAATATGTGAGTAAACTGAAAACAAATAGGATCATATTTACAAGTCTCAAAATGAGTGAACTTTACATGTTTTCAAGGGTATATATAAGAATGTTTTAATCACATGGACCTTAGAAACAGCTCTTGTGTGACTAGAAGAAAATCCATACATAACAAATATGAAATGTAGTGTTTAGTGACAGTAGGAAAAAAAAACAAACCAAGGAAACATAAAGGAGGAGGATAAGAGGCAGTGATGTCAAACTTTATTTAGGTTTAGTGAAACACCAACAAATGCCCAGTAAGAGAAAAGGTGTCAATATAAAAATGGAAGATAACAAGAATAATATTGATAAAAGAAAAAACCCAAAACACTCATAATTAATTTCAGCTTTATAGCACTCTTGTATTTTTTGGTGTGGAGTGGGAGGATTGGTACTAGAAATTTAACCCAGGGGCAATTTACCATCCCCAATCCTTTACATATTTTATTTTGAGACAGGGTCTCATGAAGTTACTGTGGGTCTCACTAAGGTGCTGAGGCTGGCCTTGAATTTGTGATCCTCTTTTCTCAGCTTTCTGAGCAGCTGGGGTTCCAGGCATTCATCACTGAACTCAGCTCTTCTATATATTTTAAGGGACTTAGAAATAATGAGTGGATCAGAGAAGAACATAATGAGAGTTTTACATTGGTTAAATTTACATTTTTCACTTGAGGAAAAGTCTTAAGATTCATTTTAATGTTAAAGAAATGGTGAGCTGACTTCTGTGTAGTGCTGAGGAAAATATAATATGTTGGGAAACTATTTCTGCTTATGCAAAAAGGAGAAACATGAAGTATGCTTAGTTGCTTGGGGAAAGAGAGGTTGGCTGCATTGGTATAAGGCTATATAACTGTTAAGACTGGCAGATGAGATGGGGGTCCATATCTGTGATGACCTTCTGAAGAGACAAGGTGGCCTGTGGGTTAGCCTGGATAAGGCAACTGAATGTCAGGAGCTCCCCACATTCCATGACATCTCCAAACATCTGTTAGACTGTTACTTGGTGCACTGGCCCTACTTCCTCACTCCTGAGTCTGTGTCTGAGCTCTAGGCAGAGACTTCAGGTCTGAGCTTTGGCATCTGGAGCCTTGTTTTGTTCAATATTGGTAAAGTTACAGGGTATTGATCAACTTTTTCTCAAAAGTAATTTAATGATTAGGCTACTGTAGTTCCTTAGGCCTTGTAAAACTTATTTGATTTCATTTGTCTTTAACCAATGACATGTTTGGGTTTCTTCACTGTAGTCCCAGACTGTGCCTGTTCTGTCTCAAATATCATCTTGGCAGTATTTGTCAGCCCTTCAGATGATCTATAGACAGAAATGAATCTCCTAGAAATCAACAGGAATTGTAGTCTCAACTGAAAGAGAACAAACAGCAGTTTTGAGACCTCAATAAAAACTTTCTTATATCTAAATCTACAACCTACTGTCTCTGGTCAACAAGCTGAAATACTGTAAATTGTAGATGGGGTCACAGTCAGCAAGTGATGAATGATCAACTGTTTCCTCTGAGAAACAAGATGTTCTCCAACTTGATTTTCCTCTGCTTTCATGTAATTCCATCCTTAACATATTTGTAGAAATTAGGGATAGGTATTTTACCTTTATTAACTGATAATGGAAAAATGAGGCACAAGGACTATAGCATCTTCTAGTTTACTCATAGGTGTAGAGTGGGAATATGGTTAATGTCCCAGCTACTGACTGCTATTGGAGGCATAAATTGTCTGTTCTTATCAAGAATAGCTCACACCTTTTTTACTAGGATCCTCTGTATCATAACAGATCCTACAGGCATATAATAAGTGTGTTGGTCTAAGAGTCTGGGACTAATGATTTTCCACTTAGTTCAAGCTTCTGTTGAGTATAAGTGGACAGCACTTTCTGGTTATGCTGGGAACCAGTGTGACAGTGCACAGTACCTTCTTTAAAGGAGCTCAAGTACAATCTTGCACTAAATAAAACATTGGTATCCAGAAGTGACAAATTCAAGACCAGGAACTCTGCTGGTGAGAAATGCCCATTTCAGGGGCACAGCCTCTTCTTATGAATGCAAGAGAGTCCTCTCCCTGCAGTGCAATATAAGGTTTCTCCAGGTGTGATGGTTCACACCTGTAGTCCTAGTGGCTCAGGAGACTGGGGCAGGAGGATAGCAAGTTGAAAACCATCCTCAGAAAAGATAAAAACTAAGCAATTCAGTGAGTCCCTGTCTCTAAATAAAATACAAAATAGGGTTGGGGATATGGCTCTATCTGGGGATGTGGCTCAGTGGTTGAGAGACCCTGAGTTCAATCCCTGGTACAAAAAGAAAAAATGTTCCTGGGACATCAGAGAATCTTTAGCACCCTATAGGTATGTCTGAGCTGTTGAACTGTCAGGGTTCCTAGATAGCCAACCATTCTAGAAGCTGCTGTATGGTCTGAAATATGTGCTCTGAGGTCAAGGTGAGATTGTATCTAGGTGGATAACACCGTCAGCCCCAGTAAAACCCAAGCTGCTCAGAAGGTTGGAGGTCCTTCCCTCCAACTGTCAGCTTGGCAATGGGAACCCAGTGGCTTATCAGTAAGGTGGGCTGTTGGGACTAAAGGAATCATGGGAAAAGGACCTGTGCTAATCACTATGGTAAGAAATAACCTGGCTTGAATTTGCCTCATTTACCTACATTTTTTCCCAAAAATTTATTGGCATTTTTTTTTCATATGGAAGGAATAAAAAAAAATGTACAGAAAGTTGTTAAGGAATTCAATAAATCAATTTTGGGAAAAGGCAGACTATATTTTAGTAATTTTTTTCTTAGAATTATAGTATAATTGTAGGAAAAATATGAAGAAATATATCCTCAAGACACTATTAACTGTGTATAGAGTATGGCACCAGCCAGTCTCCTGGGCTGTAATTCAGGTTTCTTGTCTTTTCTTCAATTTCCTACTCTGTTTATGTGGTATATCATAGTACCTACATTTATGAGTTGTCATGTACGTATTAATTCTCTTATTGTTCTTATATCAGTGCCTGGTATAGAGTAAACACTGATAGTTTACACTTCTATTACTTCTCATTTAATACAAACTTTATTAGTGTTAGGCATATTTCTTTCAGACATTTACAGTCTTAAGCCTTATACTTTACACAAGTGTTTTAAGATAAAACTTTTTATGTTGGAGATGCTTGCTTTCTAAAGTTGTGAGCACAGTTGAAACTTCAGTCCTGTAGTCCTAGGGGCCTTCCTGAATGTACACAGAGCCTGTGCTTCATGCCCAGCTTAGTATTAGACTCAAGGGACTTTGGTAATTACAGTAGTTGAGGATTCAGAGGCAGATGTGAGTCTGATTACCAAATACATTGAATTACCCTACTATGATACTTCCTGTGTCTTTGAACTTCTCTTTCCTCATCTATATATTGAGGATAATCAAATACCATGTATTTGGGGAGATTTCAAAAAGTGGAGGTCCCTGCATATAGCCTGGGACTTGAAGTTCCTGTTGTCACTGGGGTGGGCCTGCCTCCTCCTGTGAAGGCAGTGGCTACAACATTATGTCCAGCTGTCCACTGAGGAAGGAACTTTTGCTTCTTCTCAGAATGTGAAAAGGACAAAGATATCAATGATCATGTGCTGGAGGAAAAGTTTCAGTGCAAGGATGGGGAGCTAGCAGAAAGGCTGATGCTAGTCAAGAAGCTCAGTAAAGGGGGCTCTGTGCAATTCAGGCAGATAGGAAGTTTTGTGAATCAATTCTGGCAGTTCAGCTTGGGGAACTAACAGCTCATTTGAGAAAGAGAGGGCATGAAGTCCCATGACAGGCACATGCCTCCCAAATGATTATAAAACTACAAATCAACAAATCATGTTGTGTATGATGGTCTAAAATTGTTATGGAAAGCTTCATTTGCACTTTTCCAAAATACACTGAGCTAATATAATTACCAAGTATAAAATTAAGCAAGTTTTTATGTGAGCAACCTAGTTGTATGACCTTTGGTGTAGTCATAATATTGTGCAAGTACTGCCTCATTTACTCTTAGTCCCAATCAGTTCCTGAGTGTTGCTGACTTCTTGAGTCTGTCAATCTCCTCTTTCTTCATTTTTCCCATTAACCTCAGCTGTGTGAATCAGGACACATTTTGTGTATGGTTTACATTCATCCTGGAACAATGCACTATGTGTACTACCACATGGAATTGTCCTTGGCCAAATGAGAAAATGAAGGGACCACTTTATGTAGAAGTTTCAGAAGATACCTAACTTTAGAGAATGTCTAGGGATCTTACAGAGCATTTTCTTATACAGGGGAGGTCTTTGTTTGCCCACACCCTTTTTTTTTTGTATTGTTTTTTATTTTTTATTTTTTTTATTTTTTGCTTTTATCATAGGCTAAGAGAATTCTGCTTTGAGAGTTCCTTGGGTATGTTCTCACCAAAATCCCTGTCAAACTTCAGATGATCTATTGTAAAACTCCATAGACTTAAATTTATCTGTATTCTACTTCAGAAAATTCCAATATCATATTTAAGATCAGACCCTGAAGCTGTCCCAGTTAAGGAAGAAATTACAACAGTGGAGAGCTGTGTCATTTCTACTCAACTAATATCTGAAGCACCTTCTTACTCAGGAACATGCTGACACCCACCAGGGGCCAGACCTCCATGAACTCCTGGCTGAGGGGCACAGGTTGGCAAAGTGGCTTATCCTCAAACAGTCCATGTAAAGTGGTCAGAGGCCCTGATTAAACTGAGCAGCTCCCAGGTTCCAGGTTCCTGAATCTCAGGATGCTCCATTCATCAAGTGATATTTTGACCAGCTCTTCTCTTTTCCATGTCAAATGTAGGGTATGACAAGATCAGGATGCCTGAGTGAGAAAACAGATGAAAAATACACAGCATGAAAATCAAAGCAGTTCAACAATGTCATTTATCCCTGGTTAAGAATAGATTCAGGATGAAAAGGCAGCATCTATCTAATGTTTAAGAAGAGAAAGGGGATGTGATAGAAGGCCACATATTAAACTGACATCACTCAGGATTAGGAGTGAGAGTGTCCCAGCCTCCAGCCTGACTGCTTTGCTTACTACTATGAGTCAGGGATCATTTTATCTCACTGAATCTCTGTGTCCTGATCTATAGAAATAGCTCCAGAGTATATATGACCATCAAGTGTGGAGTGAATATTTATGAGTGCTTTGGAAATTATATAGACCCTCAGTCTTTGGACTTTGTTTTGGGCCTTGAAACAGTAACATGGGATGATGGGAATGTTGCATATGATTATTAATATTATTTTTAATATGATTTTAGTTTTGATGATCAATGTATAAATAGAAGAGTTGAAAGTTCTTTCTAGGCTACATAGGTTAGATCACACCAAGAGTTTTGTAAATTGTCCCAAGTCATAGGTGAAAAGTAACATTAATAAACTAAAACACAGAGTATTAGAAACAAACTTTGGAAGTGCTTTTACATAAAAATAGTTGAGAGTCTGCACTAGAAAAAGAAACTTGGGACATCAAAGATTCTAGCTAATGAAGTCATTTTTCCACTTGTGTCTGATTTTGCCTGAAGGCATATGAAGGATCCTTTATCACACAGGATAAATCATAAAGAGAACTCAGTAGTAAACTAAGTATAATCTAATGGCATATTTTTCTTCTAGGTTGTTGGGAGAAATCCTAGTTCTTGGCTGGCAGCAGTGAATGTCCTTAAGTGTGTAAGGAAAACTTGCAGGGAGGAACAATCTGCTTCTCCTACCTAGGAAAGTAAACAACTTCCCCAAGTTGACTCAATGTTACCAAGGGAACCCACATAGGAACCTGGTGGCCTGATCCCCTGTGGCACATTGTGATTGGACTACAAGCCTATAAAATGTATGGCTGTTCCCCAAATAAATGAGTTTGCAGGCTGCTTCCACCCATTTCCCGGAGTCTGGAGGGTCTTGATTCCACATCCTTACCAGCATCTGAACTAGCCTGACACAACTATATTTTGGCTCCCAATTTGCCTCATCTACTCATGCACCTTGGGATTGGTGAGTCCCACCTGATTTAGTAAGGGTCCTTTGTGTTTGGTGTGCTGATGGTCCTGTGAGGGTGAGCACAGGACCTCTGCACGCCCCTTTTTTTCCCTGTTCATCCTGTTTGTCCTAATCACTGCTGGCTCGTGTTATATGCCCCCCCTTCCAGTGGCTCTACTTTCACTTTCAGTTTTCCCAGAATTCACATAAGGAATTGACCCGCCAAATTTGAAAACACATCTTTCTCTGTGGAGATTTTTACTGCAGACACTGTGTGGACATACAGTCATAACATAAGGACTCACAGAAGTTCCCTGCTAAACAGAAGACATATTGGATCCTAAACACTTCTCTGTATGTGAAAGATAGTCCTCCCATGGGTCCCCTATCTTAGGCTTAGGGATACTCATTGCAGGTTATTTTATAGTCCTTCTTTTTGTTTTGAGAGATTTGTTTTCTCCAATCTCCCCCCTAAGCAGAGAGCTCTGCAGCTAGCTGCTTTAAAGTCACTTCTCTCACAGCACGAGCTTAAAGTGAAACTAAGAGATAAGAAAATAATCCTCCAGGCCTCTGCTTCAAGCATTGTAACTTCTAAAGAGGAGGAAACCCATGCCAATAATAACAGATGCCTCCCACTGAGTAACAAAGACCTCCCGCCATCTGCTCCTCCCCCTCTATACCCTTGGAATGAATTGAACTCTCTCGCTTCCTCTGGAGTTCCCTCTGTGAAGCACAGAATTTTAAAAGGGTCTTATTTTCTCCCAGTAATCCATTTGCAGCATAAAATAGAGACCCCAAAATTTTACTCTTTCAGACTATATAAAAAAGTGAAACAAAACCTGTAGTCCCCCCCCACCCTGGGAAAAAATGGTGAAGAAAAGGCAGCACAGATAGAAAAAGGGATGCTTCTCCAGCTACTCCTCTTTGTTCTCTGCAAGTAAAGGGAGAACAGGACATTCATAAGCAATCAATTTCAAAAGAGAATCCTGTCTGGTCCCATTCCTCATGTCCCCCCACCCTATTCCAAACAAAAGTGTGAACCAAAATCTCCACCTACTGGAAAAGAAAAATCCCCATGGGAGGTGGCTGGTGTGGAGGAAATAACCCTATCTGTGGCATGTCGCAGTAAGGAGTATGATACGGCAGCTCCATTTCTCAAGAATAGTGGGAGATAATGTTTCATAGTTTTCTGCTTCCAAGCCTGACCTTATTCCCAACCAGGAAAAAGGGATATAAAGCCCTAGGCAATTTCCCCCACCTGACCTTGCTGAAGCCTGCAGCAGGCTCAGTGGTGGACCAACCTGAGAGTGAAGAAGAAAAAGTGTCCATTTTAAACTTCTCCTGGACTGCTACACAAACTCACTGTCTCCCTCCTTCTCACCCCTTCTCTCTGCCTTTCTCTTTATCACTCTCTCATGCTATAATTAATGCTCATTATCATTTTTCTTCTAGGATTCTTGTTTTGTTTTTCTTAAATGCTATTTCAAGTTCACAAGATTGATCCTACATATGTAGGTTAATGATTTGTTGATCAGTTCTATTTTTTATCCAATTCTAGAGTTATTTTTGAACATCTTTTACATTTCAATGGAGATAAATGTTACAAGGCCTTTGCTTTTGTGTTATGTGTATATCATGTTTTCTGATGTCATATTATCTGTCTATGTGCATGTATATATCATGTACATGATATTTAAATTAAGCATGCATAAAATTAAAATTTAAAAAATGGATCCAAATAGTTTTAATTCATGTGATTTAAAAAGGTTCAATTTAAATTGGGTAAACTATAAAAAGTAAAAGGTCTTTGAAAATAACTTGCAAGTCTCTCTCTATGTGGTCAAACTAATAAAATGTTAACATTTATAAATGTCTAATATCAATTGTTTCTAGGACTTTTCAGCAGGAAAGAGTTAGCACATATTGTTTAATACACTGGTCTGATATCTTGGTTTTACAGTAAAATAATTAAATTAGACTTAACATATATAAGATTTCTCAAATGTGCTTATTAGAGACATCTGATTAATTTGCAAAATTAGAATGCTAATTATTAAATAACATTGAGTACTCTTAACTCCTTGAATTCCAGGGGGTAACATACTTAAATGCTATTGGTGTTTTCATAGATTGGTGAATAAAAAGGGCTTAAAATTTCTTTGTGTCATCACTAATAACAAGGTAACTAAGAGTTAAGTCCTAACAAGTACAATTCTATATACAAAGGGCTCCAAAAGTTTCAACTGTGTTTCAATTAGAGTACTATAAACAACAAAGTGTTTAATATTGTTAAAATAGAGTGATTTAACTAAATTCAGAAATTGCATAAGAGTTGTTTCAAGATGGGAACAACAAAGGGTCAACAGATAGGAAAGAAAAAATAAAAGGTTGTACGTATGGAAATATATTTAGTGAAAAGCAAACTGTTTCTGGGTAAGAAAATTCTTGTGTGGTAAACATGAGGGTCTAAGTAAGTGCTAAGACAGTCTGTGTGTAAGTAAATGTCAAATTTCAACAAGTTTGCATGTAACTAATTTGTTTATATATATGTGAGATCATCAGTTAAAGCTACTTAAGATTTTTCCTAAGGTCAAATACTAATGTACTGATATAAACCAAAAGTTTTATCTATATGTTAAAATGACAAGGATTTCTTAGAAACACTAATTTACTCTTAACATCATGTCTATTAAGTTTTCTTCTTTAGAAAAATTACTCTTGAAAATTGGGGTTATACAGTTTGGTTAAACAATAATTGTTAGAGTATTATACTACATTACAGAGTCTAAAGCTTTATTTAAAAAACTAAATTTGGTTAATATAAAGGTATTAAGGTAATGGGAATGGTCATTATTTGTATATTAAATGTGTTCATTTCTTCCAGGTATACAAATCTTCAGAGCAGAAATTTATCAAGCTGCTCCTCTCCAAATTAAACTTGCCTGTAATGGTAATGTTAAACTTTTTTTTTTTAAATAAACTTTAAAAAATTTTTTGTAAAGAGTAAATTTTTGGGGGGATTTGTTCCTAGTATTTAATGCTCTATTATAGGACTTATTATCAGTAGGCTATATGTAAAATTTGTTACTTTTTCCACTGAGATAATAAATTTCAAATGAAATATATTTCTTAAAATTAGTGAGAGTTTTACTTCTTTAAAGGTTCATATCATGAAACATTAAAACCATTTTGTCACTTTTCCACACAAAAGAAATTTAAGAACTCTCTCAGCCTTTCTTTGATTTGCGTTTTTGTTATAATGTTAAATTGTGTTGACTAATGCTCATATAAACTCAGGAAACAATATATGTATACTTTAAAATGATATTTAAGGAAGTCAAACTCACCATTAGAATTAGAACGCTTAAGATTTGTGAGAGGCCACACCTTACCTCAGATAAGGCTCTGCCTCCCACCTAAATGCAAGTTAGAGTGACTCCAAAATAAGCCAGACTTCTGCTAATTTAAAGTTATAGTCAAGTCAGCAAAGGGAGGAACTACCTTAAAGAAAAATCAGCTCAAAGGAGAAACCAAACCAAGTTAAAAATCAAAAATAAGCCTAAATGACTGGGAATACAAATCATATCTCAATAATAACCCTGAACATTAATGGCCTAAACTCATAAGTCAAAAGACATAGACTGGCAGAATGGATTAAAAAGAAAGTCCCCACAATATGCTGCCTTCAACAGACTCATCTCAGAGAAAAAGACATCCACAGACTAAAGGAGAAAGGATGGGAAAAAACCTACGGACTCAGTAAAAAAGCAGGGGTTTCCATCCTTATTTTAGATAAAGCAGAATTCAAGCCAAAGTTAATCAGAAGGAATAAAGAAGGACATTTCATACTGCTTAAGGGAACCATAAATCAGGGAGACATAACGATGGTAAATATTTATGCCCCAAAAAGTGGTGTGTCCATGTACATCGAACCAATTCTTCTCAATTCCAGGAATCAAATAGACCACAACACAATAATTCTGGGTAACTTTAACATACCTCTGTCACCACTGGATAGATCTCCCAAACAAAAACCAAACAAGGAAACCATAGAACTCAAAAACACAATCAATAACCTAGACTTAATAGACATGTATAGAATATTCCATCCATCAATGAGTGAATTCACTTTCTTCTCAGCAGCACATGGAATCTTCTCTAAAATAGACCATATGTTATGCCACAAAGCAGCCCTTACTAAATGCAAAAAAAAAATAGAGTTACTGCTTTTGTTCTATCAGATCATAATGGAATGAAATTAGAAATCAATGACAAAATAAAAAAAACAGAAATTACTCCAACACCTGGAGAGTAAATAATATGCTATTGAATGAAGCATGAATAACAGATAATGTCAGGGAGGAGATAAAAAAAATTCTTAGAGGTAAATGAGAATGATGATACAACATATCAAAATCTCTGGGACACTATGAAAGCACTACTAAGAGGAAAATTTATTGCATGGAGCACATTCAAGAAAAGAATAAAAAGTCAATAACTTAATGACCTAACATTATAGCTCAAAGTCCTAGGAAAAGAAGAACAGAATAATAGCAAAAGAAAATAATTAAAATCAGAGCCAAAATCAATAAAATTGAAACAAAAGAAACAATCCAAAAAATTGACATAGCAAAAAGTTGATTCTTTGAAAAAGTAAGCAAAATAGACAAACCCTTAGCCACAATAACAAGGAGAAGAGGAGAGAAAACTCAAATTAATAAAATTCATGATGAAAAAGGAAATATCATGACAGACAACACTGAGATACAGAACATAATGAGAAGTTACTTTGCAAAACTGTATTCCAACAAAATAGAAATTACTGAAGACATTGACAAATTTGTAGAGACATATGCTCCTCCCAAACTGAGCCAGGAGGACATACACAATTTAAACACAGCAATATCAAGCAATGAAATAAAAGAAGTCATCAGAAGCCTACCATCAAGAAAAGCCAGGACCAGATGGATTCTCAGGCAAGTTCTACAAGACCTTCAAAGAAGAACTCATTCTAATACTTCTCAAAGTATTCCAGGAAGTAGAAAATGAGGAAACCCTACCAAACTCATTCTATGAAGCTAATATCACCCTCATACCCAAACCAGGCAAAGATACATCAAGGAAAGAAAATTTTAGACCAATATCCTTGATTAATATAGGTTCAAAGATCCTTAACAAAATACTGGCAAACTGTATCCAAAAGCATATTAAGAAAATTGTGCACCACGATCAAGTGGGGTTCATCCCTGGAATGGAAGGATGGCTTAACATCTGTAAATCAATAAGCGTTATCCATCATGTCAATAGACTTAAGGATGAGAATCATGGTTATTCATATAATCATATGAGAATCATATGAATAGGAAAAGAGGAACTTAAGCTGTCACTATTTGCTGATGACATGATTCTATATTTAGAGGATACAAAAAAGTCCTCCAGAAAACTTGTAGACCTCATGAATAAATTCAGCAAATTATCAGCAAAATAAAATCAACATGCATAAATCTAAAGCATTTTTATATACAAGTGATTAAACATCTGAAAGGGAAATGAGGAAAACAACTGCATTTGAAATAGCCTCAAAAAAATAAAATACTTGGGAATTAAACTAACCAAAGAGGTAAAAGATCTCTACAATGAAAACTACAAAACATTAAAGAAAGAAATTGAGGAAGACCTTAGAATATGGAAAGATCACCCATGTTCTTGGATAGGCAGAATTAATATTGTCAAAATGGCCATACATCCAAAGGCACTAAACAGATTTAATACAATTCCAACTAAAATTCCTATGACATTTCTCATGGAAACAGAAAAAGCAATCATGAAATTCATCTGGAAGAACAAAAGACTCAGAATAGTCAAAGTAATCCTGGGCAGAAAGAGTGATGCTGGAGGTATCACTATACCAGATCTTAAACTCTACTATAGGGCAATACTAACAAAAATGGCAGGATATTGGCACCAAAATAGACAGGTAGACCAATGGTAAAGTTTGGAAGACATGGAGACATACCCACATAAGTACAGTAACCTCATACTAGACAAGGGTGCTAGGAACTTACAATGGAGAAAAGATAGCCTCTTCAACAAATGGTGCTGTGAAAACTGGAAATCCATATGCACTAAAATGAAACTAAACCCCTGTCTCTCACACTGTGCAAAACTCAATTCAAAATGGATCAAGGATCTAGGAATTGGACCTGAGACCCTTCTCCAAATAGAATAAAATGTAGGCCCAAATCTCCATCATGTTGGCTTAGGACCAGACTTCCTTAACAAGATACCCATAGTGCAAGAAATAAAAGCAAGAATCAATAAATGGGATAGATTCAAACTAAAAAGTTTTTTTCTCAGCACAGAAAACAATTAACAATGTGAAAAGAGACCCTAGAGAATGGAAGAAAATCTTTTTCACACACACTTCAGACAGAGAACTAATCTCCAAAGTTTATAAGGAACTTAAAAAACTTTACACCCAAAATACCAAGAACCCAATCAATAAATGGCCTAAGGATATGGGCATACACATCACAGAAGAAGATATACAGGTGATCAACAAATATATGAAAAAGTGCTCAGCATCCCTCATAATTAGAGAAATGCAAATTAAACCCCCCCTAAGATTTCATCTAACTCCTATTAGAATGGCTATTATGAAGAACACAAGCAATATTAAGTGTTGGCATGGATGTGGGGGAAAACTCATGTTCATACATTGCTATTGGAGTTGCAAATTGGTATAGCCACTCTGGAAAGCAGTATGGAGATTCCTCAGAAAGCTTGGAATGGAACCACCATTTGACCCAGCTATCCCTGGGTTTATACCCAAAGGACTTAAAATCAACATACTACAGTGATGCAGTCACATCAATGTTCATAGCAGCTCAGTTCACATTAGCTAGATTGTGGAACCAACCTAGATGTCCTTCAA